>NW_011350603.1:5090-28326 GCF_000735185.1 Notothenia coriiceps
ATATGCGATACCCAACACCTCGCTGTATAGTAAAAACTTATTTATAAGTAGAGTGAATACAAACGTGTTATTGGGGGGGGCAGGAATGTCAAATGGGAGGGATGGACACAAGGGGAGCAAGGTTCAAAACACGAGTCAGACGTGTCCGCGTTGTCCCCACTGCAGTCAGCATGTCGTTGTGTCCCTGAGACACTTCACCCCAAATTGCTCCTGTGGGGATTGCCCACAGTATTGAGTATGTAAGTCGCTTTGGATAAAAGCGTCTAACAGGTGACATGTAATGTAATGTTTAGTTTGATTAATCTGGTTCAATAAACTGAAATGAACCCAAAATAAGCAACATTTGATATGATTGTGATGCAATAAACTGATCAAAAGGATGCAGAAATAACTAAACCATAATGCCGATTTCTTTTTAAAAGTTGGAAAGATGTGAAGCCGCTCTTCACCTGAGGCTCAGCCTGTTTATCAAAGTCACCAATCTACTGTATGTTTATGGCTCTGAAGTTGATTCGCCTGATTGTTTTTATCTTTACCACTTCTCCGGTTCAGGCTTTAAGGTCAGCTGTGGTTTCCTTGCCAACTCTAAAGTATTTCTGTAATTTTCATCAAGATTCCTTAACTGCATATATTTGTATCCTGCATTCTGCAACTTTATACTCTGTCCTCTGAACATGTTGTCCTCTCTGTCTTGTAGGATACTCAGTTGCTGGTTCTTGAGGAGCCCCCCCCTGCCAACGGCAGAGTGCGCTTCCTGCTCTTCGAGCCCCGTCGCTCGGAGGGCAAGCACTGTGTCTGGAGGGCGGCGCTGAAGGGAGAGAATCTTTATGTGGAAATCCCTCCTGGAGCTTTGCCCGAGGGCAGCAAAGAAAGGTCCGTGGGCAGAACGCTTTTCAACATTTAAAAGAAATCTCTTGTACAAACATTTCAACTTGTTTCTATCTATATGATTGATGGGCGACCAAATGTACATTATGTACTAATTCTAAATAATACTAAGAAATTGATAGATTGTCTACACCTAAGGGAATAACAGACCATTACGTTTTTTTTTATTCGTACAGTAGATTACCTAAAACTTGAATGTTAATACAACAAATAAATGTGTAAAAGATCATTTGATGAGCCTGATTGATCAAATAAGTATTTTAAGTGAAGTTAAGGTTTAAATGCTTTGGTTTTCTTGTTAAATGTTACTCTTGTGCTTAGACCATAATGAATACCTATTTTGTAACTTCATGTTCCTCCTGTGAAACATTCACCCGTCTGTTTGCTTTGTTTCTCTACAGTTTTGCTCTTCTGCTGGAATTTGCAGAAGAGCAGCTGCAGGTTGATCACGCGTTCATCTGTTTCCACAAGAGCCGTGACGACAGAGGTGAGACTTTTGTTAACTGGGTTTTTATAATATTAAACTCTTCATTTGAACTGCTTTGTTTACTCAAAGCTGTAATATACTTTATATGTACAGAAGACTGGCCGTTCTGACAGCATTTTGAAGGTGCCGTTTCTGGATCACGGTCCTTTATTTACATCCGTGTCCCTCTTGTTCCTCCCCAGCTTCCCTGCTGCGTACTTTCAGTTTCCTGGGCTTTGAGATTGTGAGACCGGGTCATCCCCTCGTCCCCTCCCGCCCCGATGCTTTCTTCATGGCTTACAGCATCGAGCGAGACTCCTCTGATGACGATTAAATGAGCAGTTACAGATGTTTGTTGTTCTTATTTCAATCCATACGCTACACAGCTTTATGATTCTTACGGGAAATGAATATATTATCCAAATACAGTGTGCTTGAGGTTTCCTTTGTTTGCTTCACCTGTGTTTCAATTATATTTGCACTAGGGTAAGATGTTAATGTACCAGGAATGTAGAGTAAGCGCCCACTTAATATCCGGGCATTGTGTCTTCACCTGTATCCATGATGTGTAGGTTCAGTCGATCAGTGACCTTGCCTAGTATCACTTACTATTGTGTAATAAACGGGTAAGCCCCTAACTGTCAGGTTCTAGTAAAAGTACAGCGGCATAATCCCTTCAGTTTTTATGTGACTCTCAAAAGGTTAGGTAGGAAACTTTTTATGTTTTGTAGCTATAAGGTAGTATTATGACGAGTAAGTATGAAGTACACTGTGTACTAATATTTTACGCGTGTTAATTAAAGACGAGCATTTAGTAAAATTTTTTTTTTTTTTTTTTTTTTTTTTTTTTTTTTTTTTATTAATTGTTCGATTGTAACATATAGAGTCCGCGTATAATGATTATTTCGGCGCCTTTATCCTAACTTAACATGTTGTTTTAATTTATCTGATTTCTAGTGATGCCAAAACACACATAAAAAGTGCGTTTTTATTACTTATACTAAATTTGTACGGACGAGTATAAGTGTTGAACATTATAATTGGTACTAAACAACCACATTTATAGTCAATATATGATGAGTGTATCGGTTATGGAGATCTACTTTAACTTATTATCTTTAACACTCCGTACTCTAAGTAAAAAAAGGTACAAATGTCTAAAAAATTCTCTGTCGTATAAACAGCCCTTAAACGAACCAAGCTGTGTCAAGTAGATTAAAAGGAGGAGTGTTGACAAAAGGAAAGGTGCCGTATCAAGATAATGTCGGAAGCCATAACGACGATAGGAGAGAATTCCCCCTGTCGAGAACCGGTCGAAAACAGCGGTCAGTGCTGGTCTCGTGTTCGGGCGGAACTCCCATCAAATGACAAGTCCCTGCTTCCAACGGACGCGTGTAAGAAAGATACTGCTCTTCGAGATCAATCTAAGGCCCAGGTATTTACCAAATCAGAGTGACACTATTCTTACACTAATAATGTGAGCTTGATCATTTTGGAGCTTGCGTCTTTCTCAAGAAGTCTTAACCAAACAGTTGAGCACTGTGTGGTGGACAGAACAGTTAGAGGCCGGCATTGAGGTTTATTTGGGGCGGTCACACAACGGTATGTTCGGAGGTCCGAGAGGAGCACAGAGAGGACTCAGGACTGAGAGGTAACGATGTCTTCAGAGGGGGGTGTCACAACACTCGCACTGACAGGTATTGCTGAGGTAACATACGAATAAGGATTAGTTTAGTTCGAATCACTATGTGAATTTCGAGAGGCATACGTGATTTCCTCACGAAAGTCTGGTTATACGGTTGTATTTGGAGAAGTTTGGTGCTTAACTCAAGTAAAGTTACATAGACTGACGATTTATCTGTCTAATACGGGCGACGTAGGCCTTCCTTTTGCTCAGTCAAATCTGGAGGAGTCAAGAAGTCAGGAACAAGTCTGTGTGGAGATGAGTCGACACATAGACCTATTCTTCAAACTGCCGGTGGATGATTACGCGGTCCGTCGCCCTTCCGATCCACTGTCGTCTGCACACCAGGTACACATTTGTTTGAGAAATGTACACCAACGGTTTGGTCTTTGAGAATCATCCTAATCTATTTGGTGTCTGTGGTGAAGAAATCCACTCGTGAAATAAATCATCAATGTGTACGTCTAGAGATAGTGCACTTGATTTCGTTGTTTACTCTTAGTACACGTGCAAATTGTTTTTTNAGTACTCCGATATACAACAACCTGTATTTTTTTTTTCTTATTTTTAGCTGACGCTTTTATCCAGAGCGACTTACAATTACCAATTACAGGGACATTCTCCCTGGAGTAACTAAGGACTAAGTGCCTTACTCAAGGGCACACTAGTGGTGGTGTTTCTGGGATTTGAACTCACAACCTTCAGCACACCTCACTATCCAATAGACCACCACTATTGTATTTGTGTCATCTTCAGCCTATGTATGGGTCAGACGTATAATCAATACAGTGTATTGTTATGTGCTGCACCACAGAGAGAAGTGTGTGTGTGTGTGTGTGTGTGTGTGTGTGTGTGTGTGTGTGCGTGTGCGTGTGCGTGTGCGTGCGTGTGTGTGCATGTGTGTTGTTGTGTCTAAGAGAGAGATTAGGGTGCATTCCCGGCCCGAGGCGCTAGAGTCCGAGTAAAGTGAATCATTTGTGATGAGACCTATTCCTCATCTCCTCTCCTCCATCTTTTCTTCTCGTCTTTTCAAAAGTGTACGTACAATTTGATATCAAAAGGTGCACTCGGCACACTGCTTTCAGTCCACATGCACACAGTGACGATGATAACATCTTAACGTTGGCAGGTCATTTTTTCGGGATTCAAATATGTCACCTGGGCTGATACATGTTGATACCATGCATTTTCGGTAAATCAGCAATCCAAGAGTGAACGCGATCAAAGCGTGTGCGTTTGTCTCTCTCTGTGTGTGTGTGTGTGTGTGTGTGTGTGTGTGTGTGCGTGCGTGCGTGCGTGCGTGCGTGCGTGCGTGTGTGTGTGTTTTCTAACATGCATTTTAAAGCCTGCAGTGACAGCCTATTTCTGCCCTAACTCCTAATAAAGTGAATTCACTTAGCAATCGGAAAAATAATGAATAAATTCATCACTAAAACAATAAAATATCCAGTATTTACGTTATGAATTAATAACAGAAAAAGTTAATAAATAATTGTGTATTTACTAACCTACATTCCCTCTTTGCTAAATGTTTTTACTAATTAAATATCTTTTTCCCAGCTGGTGCACTTGTTGTTTATCTTTTGCATAATATGCTGCTGAGGATATCGTGGACATGTCTTTGAAAACAACGAACACACAACAAATAAACTATTCATCATAATCCTTCAGCTCATCAGTTATTCGTTGGACAACTGAGAGATTAAATAAAGAGTAATTGGAGTTGCTTTGACCAAAATGAAAGCATTTACTCTGATTATGCAGCTGTCAGTTTGATCTAAATGCATTAATAATGGGTTCTTAATATGTGAATGAGATATGTTCCTTTAAAATGTATTTTCAGATTTGATTCATGAGGCTTAATGGTTTAATTTCCTCTCCAAAGTCTTTTCTCTCCGCTGTATTAGGCCAATCTATATTTTGATCAATGGGAAACATTAAGAGCTACTTTTAAAGAGTTTAATACTTCGTTTTTTGGGTATTCTGGTGGATAATAGACAGAGTTCTGGTGAAGCAGCATTGATTTATCTGCTGTCTGCTTTGGAGGTTGACTCTCCTGCTCTGTTGTGGTTTCAGAGGGTCGTCCTCAGCTTGTGTTTTTCTGTTTTCTGTGTCTCCAGTTACCGAAATGCATGTCTCGGTGGTGTTTCAGTAACTCACATCGTTGTCTGTGTTCAGATCTTCCGGAGGTGTTGGCTGGTTTTCAAGAAAGCTTCCAGTAAAGGACCGCGGCGGATAGAGAAATACCCGGACGAGAAGGCGGCGTACTTCAGGACCTTTCACAAGGTACACACACACACACACACACACACACACACACACACACACACACACACACACACACACACACACACACACACACACACACACACACACACATAACCTTTATAGAATCCACTATGATCTCCATTTGTCTTATCTATTGATTTACCTTTTCATTACTGCACAGCATTAGAGCTTCAACAGTATTGGTGCTGGAATGATAAGTCAAATATTCAATTAGTTCATTGACAGAAAAATCATCTGCAATTATTCTTATGATCAATACAATCTCCCAAGGATCGATTTAGCTATCCATAACATGTCGGAAAACACTCAGAAAATGCAAACACAGTTTTCAAAGTGACTTGATCACATCTGGAATAAAAACATTAAAGGAGTCCATCAGCATTTTTTTTTAAAGATAATACAAATAATAATACATTCTTTTTGCAGGATACTGAAATCTGCATGCGGAGCACTTTCATCAGACAACAGCCAAGAGTTTCATTTAGCCATTTGGCCGACTGGTGATTTAATTATCTTTAGCTGATGAATGTGACATCAATGATCCCCGACCAAAAATGATTGCCCTTCATTGTATTAATGCACCAGATGAATTATCTTAAAACATCCTCTGTGCACCTAAACTAGCCGATATATGTGACACATCTTTGCCAAACGAAACAAGGTGTGGTTTACTAAACTGCTAACACTCTCCCACCAAGAGCCTTGTTTTCATCTTCATATAAAACCATGTAAATCTGTCCGTTGGCCCCAGATGATGGAGTTAAGGATCCATTAAGACACATTTTGAAACTTTATCTTCTCCTCCAGGGCTTTTTGAAAGCAATAACCCAGTGTATAATATCTCTCCCCGCCTCTTAAGCCCTTTGAAATTCTCCAATTATGGCTCATTATCGTGGAGAGAGGAGATGATGTTAAAGGATGTTGCACCGTGAACAGTATCGTATAGTAATGAGAGGAGATAAGAGCAGATGAGAGGGGTCTCTGACTCCTTCGGGGCTTCAGTCTGCCATCATGTAATTATAGATGAGGGGATTTCTCTTAGTTTGCACACAGGTACATGATGTTAGCATCCCGTGCTACGCTATCAAGGCAAGGCAAGTTTATTCATATAGCAGCTTTCAACACAAGGCCATTCAAAGTGGTCAGAAATGTATTTTGAGCCTAAACCATTCAATGCTTTATGAACCAGCAGCAGTATTTTGAAATCAATTATTTGACAAACAGGAAGCCAGTGTAAAGACTTCAGAACTGGACTGATCCACTTTCTTAGTGTTATTGTTTTTACATATTTGTATTGAGCATTAAAAGTACAAAATATACAATTACAGAACAAGAAAGGGGCAGAAACATAATGCTCACTTTCAGTTTTCTATTTTAAACATCACTCCCCCCACCCCGCCTCGACCTCAGGTAAGAAACTAAATTAAGCACACAAATATTAAATAAATAATTATAATAAGGGAAAACTGTAAGCAAAAATATTCTTACAATAAGTGTGGGGGAAACTTCTGAAGCAATTGGAAACAGGACTCAGAGAGACACGAGGAGAGCTGGAGCTTTGATGGCAAACACTGACGGTTTATTTGGAGTTACGGCCGGAGAATTGACGAGACAGGTGGTGTGTCACGAGTTAACAAACCAATTCTGAAGAACTCTTTCTGCAGCTCGAGGTTTTACCTAGTTCGGAGTGTAATAATCAACATTCTTCATCAGTGAGACGAAACAATTATGGACCCTGAATCTAACTAGAGCTCTCGTCCATAGGAAAGAATGTGCGCCAGGCAACCTTCGTCCCTGAACAGTAAACTACCTCAAGGCGGCTTGTGCTCTGTCCTAGACTGGCGACAACAATGTGCCCAAGCTGTTCCCCCTTAAGAGAGATAGCAGCAATACCCAAGGCTGTAGAACTATGCCGTGGGAAAGGAAACAGTGTGAGGAGAAAATTATGAACTGTGTCAAACCAAGCAAATTATTCCCTAACAAATATGTGTCTTAAAAAATCTGTAAAGCATGGAAAAAAATGAAATCTCATGGACTCAACAACTTCTATTCAATTCAATTTCATCTAGAGGTATTGCTATGTATGAGTAGTAACTATAACTGATATTTAACACCAAACAAATCATGTTAATATTACATGTGATATAGAGCTAGCATGTTTTAAATCAATCATATTTAGCGTGAAAAATACACACAAAAAACGTAGTGAGTCATTTAGTTATTTAATTTTTTTTACAATACACCTAATTCCTTCGCTTATAGTAAAAAGCTGCTTGAGAAATACAAATGTAGGCCACTTAATATAAAATATTACAGCAGAAATAAGTGCAGCATTTTATTAAATCAATGTCACATGAAGATGAAGAGCAGTATATGAAGAATATCGATGTTTTGTATTTTTAAAGGATGGATTGGAAAACCTTTCTCAGTGTATTTTTGACTATTCTGCATAATACAGACTGACAATTGAAATGATCTTGGACTGTCAATACCCGAGAGTGGGCAAAATAATGATTTAACTTCACGATGATCCGTCCAGTGACAGCTGACTGGTCACACTCAGGACTGTCTCCGGGTCTGTGAACGACAGATACTGCAGGCACATACAGTCCTCCCAACTCAGTGCAGACTGATCCTGGATCAGCCCTCTCTCTGCCAGCTTCATCACCAGCAGCGCTCGCTTGACTGTCAGCCAGTTGTGCACAGCGGTGGTCATAGAGCCGCTTTGATTGAAGATGGAGGCTCGTGGCCCCCAGAGGAGAACCTGAAGCAGGGCCACCATGTCAGCCATCTGCGGCCCCCTGCTGTCAGAGTGGAGCAGAGACCCCAGGAAGAGGAGCCCTCTGCGGTACGAGGACTTGGACAGGGCTGAGGCCAGGCTCTCTTGTGAGTGGAGGCAGTATTCAATCAGAGCTGCAATCTGGGTTTTTATGTAGGTGGAGATGTGAGGTATTGGAGCAGATGATACCGGGGTTAAGACCACACGAGGGGAACCGTGTGTCCTGCATAACATCTGGATCCCTTTTTCTGTGAAACCGCTCTTCATTTCAGAATCATCCTTGTCTTCTCCCTCTTCATTATCCCTGTAGGGCCACACTAAAAAGATGCCCTGAGGTCTGAGCTCAGCCGCTGTGGCTCCGATGTCATACAGATGTTGTGAGCCTAGTAATATCTGCAGCAACAGAGCACATACCTGTCTGTCATAGGCCTCACAGTCAGTGCTCTGCAGTGAGCTGTTAACCTGGACAAAGTCCTCTAGAGTGGCGTGAGGAAGGTCTCTCTCAACACCCACTGAGAGTCCTTTCTGCAGGAGAGACTGAACAGAGGGCAGATTAATGTTCACATGAACTGTGGCACACTCAGTGCTGCCTCCACCTGCTGGTGGAGCAGCACTGCAGTCTGACTTCAGAGGATGAGAGGGAGCTTCCCTCAGGGCGCTGCTTGCTTGGAAATAAGCAATCATATCTTGAACGTTGACATGCTGATGTTTGGTGTGAGCTGAGGAGGCTTCATCAGGCTGTTTGTGTACCTGCACAGAAAGACCGAAAACTCCATAGTCATAATAAAAAAAAACATGCATTGCAAAAATATATCTTCTCTCGCCTTCCTGTTGCAGTTATGACACCTGATGACAGTTTAGAGGAAGTGTTTCGGGTACCGCAAGTCAGTGTCACATTTGCCAATCGTGATAAAGATCAAGTTTGTTTTACTGCTAGCAATGTGCAAACCACTTCGCTTTGCAGATGACCTCAATTGCAATGTGACCCACAGTGAACAGAGAACACTACAACAGAACATTTTACCTTTTTTTATTATCATACAGAACGTACAGTGCTCTATTTAAAAGAGTTGTAACCTTACCCTTAAACCAAGCGTCCTCCCGGGTTGCTTGGGGCTGTGCAGGCTGTAGAAACGCGTGTCTCCGATCTGCTTTGGGCCGCTGCCCTCACACAGCAGGAAATCCTGAGGCTGGTACGAGCTCAAGTTCCTCTCTGAGGCCTCTCCCTGCAGCAGGATCCCAGCCTCCACACTCTGGGCCACGCTTCTCAAAAACAGTAGATGTCGATTCTGAATCCCCTGAGAAATAACCTTCTGGTCGTCAAATCTACTGAATAGGAAGGGCAGGTGTTCATCCGGGGTGTCAAAGGACAGCTGGGAGAGGTGCAGTAAAGAGACGTTACTCCCACTGACAGGTTTAAACTCTTCTGTCTCCTCTCTGAAAAGCATGTCAGGTATGGGTGCCAGCATGTAGAGGGGGTTGTCGAAGTTCTGAGGGTGTCTTTGCAGTGGAGACGGGGGACACAGAGGGGAGAGTGGAGGCAGATTGGAGCAAGGGAGGGAGAGGGTGCGAACTAACCTCTTCTTTGGGACAGGCGGCGGGGTGCCATCGGAGAAAAATCTCACCTGGTGTTGGGAGGGATCTGAGAAACACAGGGACAGAGATTTGGGTCAGTGAGCAAAAGCAATAAACATGCACACGTTTGAGGAGTGTGTGTCAGCATTAACAGTCTGCAACTCATTATAATCTATCAGAATACTAAATGAATGTTATTGAAAGTAAGAGTTTCACATTTGAACTTCCTCGCTTTCATTTCTCACGAGAAAGACGAACTGAGAAGACTTCATATTATCGTAAGAAGTTTCTCTTCCCATCGCTCTGAGCTGTATCCGAATTAGAGAACCCCGCACCAGTAGATGATGGATTTGTGGTTTCAATGACATTTAGAACAATGGAGCACTTTCCAACGCCCTTTAGTCACTTTACCTTTTGTAAACCTACCGTAGTGTATGGGGCACTGGGCTGCGTGACAATCGGTGGGTTCAGGGAAGACGTCGTTGTACGTGTAGTTCTGATGCTGGAGATCAACAGGGCTGAGCATCAGGCAATCAGACCCAACACTGGAGCATCTGGAAGAACGGCTACTGATGCCCAGAATCACAAAAACACATGTAAGTGCAAGCCCTGCAGGAGGTTTGACATAAGCAAATGAGTGTCCTACCTAATAAATAAGGATCTTATTGAGGATTATGGACTAGATCTAAAGATAACCCAATAAGAGAATCTTTTAAATACTCATACACTTCTATGAAGAGTCAGTTTGTTCCTCTTACCTGTGCTTTTTGACAGGCAGTGCTGGTGGCTGTTCCTCCGCTCTGCTGCCAGGTCCAGACTCCATCAGGAATATATAAAGTTACAACCTCACCTCCACCTCTCTCACTGTTCACTGCTGTCACTGAAAGCGGTGCATGTGTGTGTGTGTGTGCGTGTGTGTAGCTTACAGGTGGCTATCTCACTGCCTCTCCGAAATACTTCCCGTTTAGCTCAGTAACTCCCTCTGACACTTTTGCTCTGCCTCTCGTCTGTGTAGTTGAATGTAAATGTTCTGCCCTGATTATCTTTTGCACATATTTTTTTTTCACTTATGTACTTGAGGTGGGTACCGGAAAAGTGGGGTCTGTTTTGAGGGCAAAATTGTTCTCTGAGCTAACCTCAATTTGGCAGAACGAGGAAGAGCAGTTACAGAAAGCCCCTTCATTTCGCTCTGACGTCTCGTTCTCTCTCAGTTTATCTACGTTCGCCATGTGTATGCTCAGAGTGAACTTCTCTCTTTTGTATGATGCAGTTTTAAGTCTCAACAAATGCAACGCCCTCTTCAAGACTCGGTGCTTGCATTTAGGAGTGTTTGCTTTCACTGACTTTAAAGGAAAGGTTACATATTTTAGCAGATAAAGTACAAGCAGCTTAACCTTGACAATATATGGCAACAATGGGAGATACATTCTGTTATGACCTATGATGACATGAGAGGAGTAGTTACACACTATGAAGATGGAAAGGGAAGCTTTGCTTTCTTTATGTTAAAGGGGCCCTATTATGCTTTTTGGGTTGTGCTCCTTTCCTGTAGTGTGTTATAGGTTTGTGTAATATGTGCATGTAAATGGTCTGCAAAGGCTATAATCCAAAAGTTCCCTTCAGAGGGAGTTTCACAGTGTGTGTGTCCTGTCCCCCCCCCCCCTGCCTGAAACGTCTCGATTGGACTCCTTTGTTTAACATGGTGACATCACTATGTAACACTTGTGCTTCTATTGGCTAGCGCTCCAACACATTATACTTGATAGGATAAGGGGCGGGGCATCTCTAAGCGGTTCACCAATGACAACAGTGCCGCCCAGCTAACAAATCAGAGCAGACTGACCAGGGCTCTGGTTTTGGACAGAGGGTGAAAAGAGCTGCTGCAGCACAGGCCGTATGAGAAACATAAAGACCTTTTTGAATATTCAACATTACCATCTTTAATTTTGTAGCACAGCTCTGGAAAATCAAATCAAAACAGCACTAGAGCCCATCTTGCGATGATACAACACCTTTGTGACGTCAGTGATCCACAGAAAAACTCCCACGCATGTGTCTATGATACATTATCTGCCATTGTGTGTGCTGTTGCGCTGGAGTGTATTCCTGAGTGTGTTCTTTCGAAGTACTCCCATCCCTCACATCCTCTGGGTTAAGGGTGATAGTCTCTCAAAGCGTTTTCCACAATAATTTCTGCTATGTTTATATCATAACACTGTCTCATTTAAATCACAATGACAACGTGTAAACATGTTTGTGACTGATGTATTTTACAAATCTCAAAATATAGAGCTGAAAACAAGCTTTGTGTAAATCAAAATGTCAGCTGCAGTGATGGTCCATTAATGTCATCATTTTGAAAAGGAAGCACTGGATGGACTTATATTTACAGAGGAGAAATGAAAAATGGTTATGGTCATTAAATAAGTGTCAATCAAATCCAAAATGTCACCAGACCTCTTACCATCCATCCGGGGGGAGACGGGAATGTTTGAAAATTATTTAATCACAATGAAAAAGACTCTCCTTGATTTTGATTCCTCTATCAATATACATTTATTAAATTGATCGATGTATTGATTGATATTGATTGACTTTTGTTATATAATAAAGTAATTTTCTTGGCTTCCAGATATATACTCAGTAGCAAGTTTATTTGGTAAACTTAGTTAAAACAAATGCAGTCTTAAACATGTTGAGATTTTAATTACATTTAAAGTGTGTGTTAACAGGTTATACTTTTTTTCAAGAATTATTATCATTCCCTTTTCTGTTACCAATTATATTACCTTTTTATCTTATTTATTTTGGTCTTGACGTTTTTTTCTTTTCATTATTATTTTGTAGAATCGAGTGCCTGTTGCATTTTATTTCCTGTATAAATACTTTTAAAAAATCCATAGCTTTCAGAAGGTTTGAATTTTCTGCATTTTGTTCACCCCATTTAAATGATTGGGATATAATGGCCTGGGGGTAAATTAAATATTATAACACAATATCAAAGATAAAGGCTAAATAAAGCATGTACAACTATAACACTTGCTTTTGGGTTTAAATGTGGTTTAAGTCTTATTGCTTAATGTTCTGAAAAAAAAAATCATCAATCTCTTTATCTTAAGTGACTGAAATGAGCTGTGAATTAAATGGTAGCGGAAACCCTGAGGCACACAATGTGAATGTAGAATCACTTATATCATGCAAATAAACAAACCTTATGGCGAGTGATTATCATTTTCGATGTTCTCCACACACCTATTCTTGTGTTTTCATTGTCCTCCACTGCTCCAAGAGCCGAGCACTCTGCATCATAATGATATTTACCCACTAAATCTCAGTGTGTGGGAGTGTGGAGGGCGCAGGGCTCCTCGAGGATGCATTAGTCGACCATCATTAAGGGTCTCTCCACTGACGCACTTCGTATGCTGAGGAGCAACAATTGCCTGAGGGACGAACCACCACACATTCGTGCAGGTTTAGAGATCCAGCTAACCGTGGAAACTACACAGACGTATTCAACAAGGGGCTGAATAGGAGCACAGCCCGAGAGCGAGTGACATTTAAGATCCTGAAAGCGGTGGAGGAATTCATTAACCTTAAACACTATGGTGGATCTGAAGTACTCACTCTGCCCAGAATGGTTATAAGGTGATTCTCCAAGCTACTCAACACATGAAACAGGAACTTTAAATGAATAAGACATTAACATAGTACACACAATATAAAAGTAGTCTGTTTATGTTGTTTATTATTTTTTAAGTGACAATTGATACATTTTCCACACATTTTTCACAGCTTTAGACAAATGCTTTGTATTTCACAAGAACATTGGTGTACATTGGCATGTTTTTACATGAATAAATACACAGTTTAAACGTTTAAAACACACTTTGCATGGTTACAAATCAGTCCCAAGATGAAATTCTAATGGCGGGAGATGAAGTGTTTCCGTATCACATTGTAGAACCGCTTTTTACGCTTGCCATCTGGTTGTTTGGGTGTAGAAGAGGATGAAACTGTTGTGTTGTTGTTAGAGGCAGCCTCTATCTCGGAAGAAAGTGATTTTTCTTTGTTCTGTGAGTCTGTTGAATTTTTAAACACTCTCTTCTTGTCTTCTGACAGGTAAAGGGAGTTGCCTTTGTTGTATACTGTCCTTGTCAGTGGAGTTTTGCTATAAGCGCATGCAGTCTCCTCGCCCTTGTTTAAGCGCCGTGGCCCAGCTTGGCAGAGAAGTGCCTCCTCGCTCGCCATCTGTGGGCTCTGGCTCAAGGTGACGAAGCCGTACGGGGTGGTGACTTTGGCTAAGTGTGGCAGGGAGAGGGCGGCTCTGCTGGAAGGGTCCAGGCAGTGCTGGGCCTCGGAGAAGGAGCAATCATACGAAGCCTCCCTCTGAAGAATAGATTTCCTCCGGGAATAGGGGTCGGAGAGACTCCTCTCGGCCCTGCGATCTGACAGAACCAAAGTGAGGCTGTTGGAAGATGTGGTTGATGAGAGCGTGGAGCAGGCCAGAGACGCAGATAAAGATGAGTCCAGATCAGTCCCAGAACTCCCTAAGCCATCATTTGTCTTTGCACTATCCTCGTCTGTCTCTTTGTCGAATGATCTGAAGCTGTTCTGCACAGACAGACTTGGTATAGTGAACTGTGGGATACTGTCAGGTGTCAGGATATTTGGATAAATGTTCTCCCGGCTGGTCTGGAAGTCCGATCCTAGTGAACGCCCGAGGGACCGTGCACTGCTGGTAGCCCACAGGAGTGCACGGATCCCTGCGCTGCTGTGTCTGCGTGATGTGGACCAATCCTCCAGAGCTTCAGTCCTACTGCCAATAGCTCCATAACTGAAGGTCCGTTTGACTGTGTTGTGATCCATCGCTGAACGTCTTTCACTGTCTTTGCAAACAGGCTCGGTTGTATACTGGCAAAGGGGGGATAACAGGCACCTTTTATACATCTCCACTTTGCACATTTTGTCCTCCACCAAATGCATCAACAAAATGTGACGAAAGCCAGAAGCGGAAACGGTTACCAATTAGGGAGCTTGAGGGAACATAATGGTGGGCCTCGCTCTTAAACCTCTTCATATGCAAACAAGCAGACATGCATCATCTCTCTACCTCTCAGAACGTCAGGACAGAACATTTTACTAATTTTAGCCAAATAACCATTTGACTTTTCATGGTTACGGCTATGTTTACGGTTGCAATAAGCTAAATCTATTGACTATGTTTATTAGCAGTAATCTGCTGATTATATTTTCAATTATAGTCAGGTTTGGTCTAAAAATGTCTGAAAATAGTTGATAAAGCCTATCGCTGAAAGGGTACAGTTTATTTGTATAATAGTCCATATCACTTGGACTTAATCAATCAATAAATAAAAACCTTATTTATACACATATAAAAACCTTTTTTATACACATATAAAGCTGCAACCTGTGGGAAAGGAAATGCTACAGTAAACTGTTTTCTCATCTTTTAAAATGTTTTATCAAGACAAGTTTTGTTTTACCAACATACATGTTTGTTTTCAAGTTTAGATAATTTAGTTTGATTCATTTTAAAACCTTTATTCTTATCTTAGTTGATAGGTTTTATAGTTATTTTTGCAGCATATTCACTATGCATTTCTGGGATGATGTGACCTCTTTTTGAATTCAAACTGGTCATGTGACCACCATCTCTCTGGCGGTTTCAGCTTAATTGGCGGGATTTCTCCATTGGTCCTCTCTGATTGCGCCAGGTGCATTCGTCCCTGTTGATTGGCTAAACAGACGCAACTTCAGGGTAGCCTACATATTACCCTCCAAAACTCACACACATAGACACAGACACACCACCCAGTACTCCCTTTAACGCCTCTTCCTTATCATCGCAGGCCGGCAGACCCACCAGGATGACTTGTGAAATCCGCACTGAAAGCGTGGAGCTGGAGCAGGTCGAAAACAGTCTTACTGAGGTAACGTAATGGTGGAAAGACGCATCAAATCTCGGTGTTCTCCACAAGTGTTATAGACGCTACTTATAGAGAACATATGAATTAACGTAACAACTCGTAAATGGTAGCTCTCACCTGTTTTGTCTCTGCAGGAGGACAGCGTGGTGAGAAGCGGTGGCGTGTTTCGCTCCATTTTGCGCGGCCTCCTCTGGCCCTTCGGCATCGTGGTAAGAGCTGCAGCTAAGTCACTTTTGCATCCAACTTAGCTTTACATGCACTCTTAAATGGCACTTACTTACAGGTTTACACATACCGCGGGTTTTGGTGGGTGTTGGGTTACCGGCAGCCGCAGGAGAAGGCCGTCCTCAGCCCCTCGGCCCTCAGCCCCGGACGCCACAGCCTCTCCGGCCGCAAGCGCCTGCACCGGGTCACCCGCCTGCTGCTGTCCGTGCTGCCACGCTGTGTGCAGAGTAAACTGGGATACCCGGTGTCTAGCAGCATCGGGCTCTCCCTCTCACCAGGTATCAAGAGTTGTGAAAAAAATCTTACTCTGTGGAAAGCACGCCTTGTTTGTTGTCCACTAAATTACAATACCAAAAACGTTGCCCCATTTTTATTTTGTTAAGCTTATGAGTTGATTCTTATCCAGATGTGGGAGTAGTTATCCTATCTTGTACTTCAGTAAAAGTAGTACCAGAGTGTAAGACTAATCTGTTAGAAGTAAAAGTCCTGAATTCAAAATGTAAGTACCAGAAGTAAGAGTACACTATTTACCTCTGAATTGAAGTTCAAAGTAGCATAACATGGAGGTTCTCAAGTAAAGTATCTCACAATTGTACTTGTGTAAATCTACACCACTGCTCCCAACTCATGCAACGATAATTTATTGCTAATTGTTCTCATTGGGAAGGATGTTTCCTTTGGCCTCATTAAAGCGTGTTAAGGTTGTTGTTGTTTTTAACAGCTAATCTTAAGTGTCCTGGGGAAGCTGGCTAGTGACTTGAACCTACTGGCTATTTGGCTAGTAATGTTGCTAATTGTTTGCCCTGCTACTTGGGATGATCTTGGTCTATCATTGTTGACAAGTGTAGGAGAAGTTAACATTTAACTAACTACTCAGGGAAACCAGTGCTAGATTTTTGTTCCCTGAAAAGTGCAGCATTTTCTGACTTTGAAAGAAAACTGTTAGTTTTTGCTTTTTTTAACATTGCAAATGTAATCGCTTTGTTAACAAGGTTCCCCTGTTAAGCAGCACCAAAACAAACATGTTTTACGATGTCAAACTGAGTTCAGATCAAGTCAATGTTGGTGTAACAGTCATGCTTGACGTGGAAAAAGGATTTACGGTTTGACCTTTTGATGGTCATGCAAGACCATGACTCTCCCCAGCCACCTTTCTAAATATGCTTGTTTCCCCACAGAAATCAGAGTCTCTCCTACTAAACCTTGTGGAAAGGGCAGCAAGAGAAAGCAGGCTGAGTTGGATGAGGATGAAGAAGAAGAAGAGGAGAGTCGGACCTGGGTGGAGGCGCTTAATCAGGTGCTCGCTGATGACGAGGGCCCCGAGGTGGATCCCGACTATGAGGTTAGTGCTAAAGGTCAAGGCAGCGCATGATCGCGGCTCTTTCCAGTTTTTAACTGAGCTGCAAACTTGTGTTTGAATGATGGTAAACATTTCATTTTCCTCCCATTTCTGAGGGGAAATGGAAGGTGTTTGAAAGTGGCTGACTTTATTGCTACAAGTACCACGTGTTCATTGTGAACCTGTGAAATCTATACCCTTTTTTTATAAAAACAAAAAAGCCTTTAATGCCACATGGAGCAAACATGATCCTAATGCTGATAAATCTCTCAGCCCAGTTCTATCGAGACTGAGAGTGAAGAGTACTGCTCGCACAATGACACGGAAAGCGAATTTGAGATGCAGGGGAAAGCAGTGCTCATTGAAGACGTGAACACGGTAAGATCGGTGGAGGCATAATGTTTTAACCAGCATCTGTGAATTTGAACACGACTGTTTCACTAATTTAATTTGTGTGTTTACAGGGTGTTGAGCTGTCCACTCCAGATGAAGTGTCTTACCCTGCTGTTTAAATGGGTCATCTTGAAGAATGTTGTATTCGATGCTTTTGTATGTTAATATATTAATTCAATAAAATTGTTATTTGCCTTGACCTTGCTCTGGCCTCCCACTAGATGGCAGTAATGAGTTTTCTATTTCACAGTTGGGCAACACGGTGTCTAAAACCTTTCACAAGTTGGTATTTCAATAGCCCTGCATTTTACAAACATGTTGAGGTTGCTCATATATTTTTAGTGGTTTTCTACAGCTTAGAACCAACACTGTTAGTGGTATAAAAGCTGCACCAGTATAGTTGCTCTCGGCTTACTTGAACATAATTAAACCTGAGTCTGGTTGCTGGCATATTTCAGCTTTGCCTGTGATCACTGCAACAAACAAACGCATTGACTTTTTGCAAAGCGCACTGTGCCTCATTAAGTGTTAAACTATCAATATTCCAATCAGGGCTTAAAGGATGTCAGTTTCCCAACATTTGTCTCTAATGAGGCTCGGACCCCTCTTACATTTTCCTAATATCAGTTTTTAGTCTAATGTATAGCACTATTCTTCAAACAAGCATTAAATGTGAAATTACATGATCAAAATGTATGCTAGAGAAAAAATAAATAAAAGCTTTGACAAGATGGCATCAGGTAAAATTCTGCAGAAACACAATGTTAAAAGATGTGACAACTAATAGCCTTTACAACATCCAGCCAGGTTTTAAACATGTCAGACAAGAAGCCGAGCCATTCGGTGATTCAATAAACGATTATAATTAGTTCTGTGACAGACTGGCTATGAAAAGATTTTGGGATCGAAGCAATGTGGGCTCTACTGGGTTTGTTCTGCGGCTATGTTCTGTACGAGTTGTGACCTGTCCAAAAGCTTTCCTCGACAGACAAATGTGTTGCATTAGTCCAGCCTGCCGGAGATAAAGGCATGTTTTAACTTGTCTGCCTGTGAGATCCTCTCTGACACTCGCAATATTCCTTCAATTTAGCACTGCAAATGAAGGTCAGTCAATGATAACGCCAACATTTCTGACCTGTTCCTTGGAGTTTATCCCAAATAATTTTAGCTTTTCTCGCTCAGTTTTTCTCTTGATTCAACTGTAAGGAGTTATTCACAGATTAATGTCAGATGCAATCGATGATCAGATTGTAAGCTTACCGAGATTTACATGGGAGTGCATCATTATGTAAATTCTCAGCTTTTGAATTCAAATGTTTTCACTTTCATTAGTGCAAATATGATGTGGCAATGGTGATGAATCTTGTCAGCCAAACAAAAGGAATGTTGACTACACCGCATCACTACCAGTGGATGAACCGGTGCTATTCTTTACTTTAAACATGTGACCCTCTGTTTGACCCAAGTTTTAGCAGAAAACGAGTGTTACCGTGAGCTCACGCTGCCTTTGGCTCTCCCTCTGCAGGTGAGGCGTTAGCTGCTGCCATGTAGCTCTGTTGTGGCATCAGGAGAGGACTTTGCCTTTTATTTTTGGTTAACAATTCACTAGTAACAGTGGCCATCGTTTTATTACATTCCCCATTTTCAAAAATGTTTACAGCTTGGTTTAAACGAAAATACTCTTGATTCTCTTTCAAGCTTGGCTAATAACATCTGATTAGAAAAAGAAGCAAATCACAGTCAGTCATCAAGCCAAAAGAAATCAGCCTAAATGGAGGTCATTTTATTGAAAAAAGTATATCTCTTTGACTTGCAGACAGGATTATAAAACCAGAGATGAACCTCATTCTTAAATGCACCTAGCTGATGGTCTCTTGAGTGTGAACACATCCTCGTCTTTTGTTTAATTTATCCCTCGGATAAAGAGGTTTTGGAGGGTAATATTGTGCTGCCCACAGGGTTGTTCCTCTGCTGTCCACTTGTACACATGCAGTGTGTCTCTTCGGGGCTGAGTGTGTGTGCTGTGGTTATTGGAGTAGGTGGGTGGCTACTGTGAAGAACCTCTTGAAATGAATGAACCCGTGCTCATCCTTTTCCAGCTCGCCCACGCTGAAGCTGGAGCAGATCATAGTTGGAGGTTTGCAAATGTTGGGCTTTTGTTCCCTTTTGTCTATTAATCCTGTGCACAAGGTTTTTTTTCCTCTAGTTTATATGCACATACCCTTAAGGTTTAAAGTGAGAGGAACCGCTCATCAACCTCGAGCTCTTATCCTAGAAGCTAAGGGGTAAGCTACTGATCTTTTACATAAAGTTCAGTTTATTAGTCATTAGGAGAAAAACAGCTTTTTCCGATCCCAAAACGGCCCTATTATGCATTTTCAGGGTTTTCCCTTTCCTGTAGTGCGTATAGGGTATTGTGCACGTCAATGGTCTGCAATGGCTAAAATCCCAAAGTTGAGTTGGGAGTTTCTCTCCCACACGCTAATGAATAATTTCCCTTATGCCTAGATTACACAGAGGAGGGGCCGAATTGCTGGTGTCTGGTTGAACCACAGCTAAATGATATATTGTGGCAAAGGAAACGGTGTCTCAAAAAGTGACAAAAACAGGAAGGTTACATTATTATAGACTTCATTAAACAGCTCTGCGCCACATATAATGGTGTCTGGGCTAATTTGTCTAGTCCTTCTTTTTTTGTTAGGAAAGTTCAGAGTTTTAAAACAGCCTCAGGTATAAATGGGATGTGATTCATCTGTCAACACTGAGATCCGGCTGCCTTCAATTCAATTAAATCCTGAAAGCACATGAAGTTGTTTCGACGGCGAACTGTGTGTCTTCTCTCTTTCTTCTCCTCTCAGGTGTTTTTCACCTCTTGACGCTCAGGTGCGAAGGCAGTCGGGACCTTTACTGAAGCAGCACACTGATGAATTAAATGCTCAGTGTGTGTGTGTGTGTGTGATTGTGTGTTTGTGGGAAGGGCAGCAGCAGTGAGAGCTAGATACAGAACAGAAACGTCTCTGGGGGCTCTCATAGCTGTCTGAGTGTTTGAAGGGTAGACTGCTCAGCGTTAGAGAGCATCGACCTCTATCTCTGCTGTTTGTAGCCAGCTGGAGACCGCTTTTAAACCTAAAAGCTCTGTTTTTACCTTTCAACAAGCAAGGTGAAACACTGTCTGGAAAGGGGCTGTTAACCTCATGCACAGTCCCAGGTGTCCCGCAGAACAAAAGCTGCCTGCCTCATGCAGTGATTGCAGTGCAGGTGTTGTTGTGTAATGGCTGGATGCATGCGGACTGATTTGTCCAGGTGAACAGTTAATATGCAGGGTGGTTTCTACAGCAGGGGCTTTCATTTATAGTGGTGCAGTAATGACTATCTTTCGTAGGCTGACCTGGCAGTTGAAAATTGCAGAAAATAAGCTCTGTGGCAAATACACGTTTTTGAAACTTTTAAGTTTTTGTTTCAGCAGGATAATCTCAACATATTAATTCCACTTCTCTCACTTTTTAAGTAAAAAGCTAAGGCTATAAAAGAATAACCTCAAGGTCAAATAACTTCACGTAACCCCTGCTAAGCTAAAGGCAGCTAAAGTTCTTTGTGATGATGTTAGTCTCATTGAGTCGTTTCTGAAATGTACAAATGCGTTGTTTACTAACGTGTTTTATGTCGTGGAATAAAACGTGAAAATCTCTAAAGCTTGTGTTAACCACAGACCTTATTTCAAGCATCTGAAACAAAATGTTTATTAAAAAGAGTTGACTTCATGACGACTAAACTGCATGTGGTAAAATGCTGACTCATTTCAGGTTTTTAGGACTCATTCCTGCACCACCTTATGTCATTTGTTGATGACATTTTACCTGATTCATGTGAGCAACTTTGCACAGACGGTTATAAAACCTCTGACACACACACACACACACACACACACACACACACACACACACACACACACATTCTCTCTCTCTTTCCAACACACAAACACACACACACACACACACACACACACACACACACACACACACACACACACACACACACACACACACACACACCTACCTAGAGGCTGGATACACCGCAGAGCCACAGCAAGGTGGTGACATCGGCTTTTTGTCACCTTGAATGAATGGCAGCAGGTGCCGGCTGCCCCCCCCCCCCTTCGACCCCCAGTCTGACCTGCAGGCTATTATCTGCCGCGTTACAATGTGCCTCTGTAATGTCAGCAAACAAAAGTGCTCTACCTCACTCCCCTGACTCTCATTTCTCCGCTGCAACCTGCTTTACTGCCCCCCTGCACCCCTTTCAACACGGTCATACAGAGAGTCTCGCTTTACCTCTAGCCTAATGGCCAGCTGTCCTCATAGATTTCAAAAGTATATCCATCATCTTCAGAGAAGTAGATCAGGAAAAGAGGCATGAAAATGAAGCGGGCAGATGGAGCCTTCAGTAACACTTTGATGCTGGGCACAATGAGGGCTCTCAGAAGGTTTCTGAGTTCAGACATCCTGCATAGGAATGAGATCTTGTGTAATCAATGTTGATTGAAGCGCTCGGGATTGAGTGAAGGTTGTTGGTGGATGAGTAACTGCTACCTCAGGGCGCTGTCTCTCAAAATTAAGTCAAGTTTTCACTATAAGACAGAATCGATTTTGACACGGCAGCAATTTTTCATTTTCGTAAAGTTGTTGTAGGAGCCATTCATTTCACAAAGTGGTTTTGATGGTTTATATTTTTGGTGTTTCTTAGGGAATAATTTGCTTAGGTATTCAACCTTCGACCCAGCTCATCGTTTTCTCTCTTTACTGTCTCCTTTCCCACGGCATAGGTCTACGGTCTTGGGTATAGCTGCTATCTCTCTTAAGGAGGAGCAGCTTGGGCGCATTGTTGTTGCCAGTCTATGACAGAGCAAAAGCCGCCATGAGGTAGTTTACTGTTCAGGGACGAAGGTTCCCTGGTGCACATTCTTTTCCATGGACGAGAGCTGTAGTTAGATTCACGGTCCATAATTGTTTAGTCTCACTGATAAAGACTGTTGATTACAGTGTTTCCCACAGAATTTGATTCTATTTGTGCGGGCACCGCACCGCTCTGTGTTGCATTGTTAATGAGTGAAACACACCAGAGTTGAGGATCTGTGGGGTTTATTCTTCCAAAAATATAATTTACAATTTAGGCATTTAGCAGTCGCCTTATTCCAAAGCGACTTACAATGACCAATTACAGGGACTTTCTCCCTGGAGTAACTGAGGGCTAAGTGCCTTACTCAAGGGCAAGTGGTGTTCCAGGCAGGATTTGAACTCGCAACCTTCCGATCATCAGCCCACCTCACTATCCATTAGACCACAAAATAAAAAATAAAAATAAAAATAGAAATAATAATAATAATATAAAAAAAGTTTTTTATGAGATCCATTTGTGGCGGACCATATTTAATTGTGTCGGCCCGCCACAAATAAATCAATGTATGGGAAACACTTACTAATGTACAAGACTCAAGACTGTATAAACTCCAACATATCCAGAACTCTGCAGCCTACCTCCTCACCCACACCCGCTCCCGAGACCACATCACTCCCATCCTCCAGAACCTCCACTGGCTCCCCGTCCGTCAAAGAATCCACTTCAAAGTCCTCCTCATTACTTACAAAGCCCT
>NW_011350603.1:28366-51814 GCF_000735185.1 Notothenia coriiceps
CTAGTAGTGGTGTTCCAGGCAGGATTTGAACTCGCAACCTTCCGATCATCAGCCCACCTCACTATCCATTAGACCACAAAAAAAAAAAGAATAATAATATATATATATTTTTTTATGAGATCCATTTGTGGCGGACGATATTTAATTGTGGCGGCCCACCACAAATAAATCAATGTATGGGACACACTGGATCATTACACTCCGAACTAGTTAAAACCTCGAGCTACAGAAAGAGTTCTTCAGAATTGGTTTGGCAACCGCTGTGTCAACTCGTGACACACCACCTGTCTTGTCAACTCTCCGGCCGTAACTCCAAATAAACCACCAGTGTTTGCCATCAAAGCTCCAGCTCTCCTCGTGTCTCTCTGAGTCCTGTTTCCAATTACTTCAGAAGTTTCCCCCACAGTGTTGGTTTATTGTTTTGTGATCATAATGGGTTGGATGAGTTCAGTCTCATGAATATGGGCAACTGTGTGCCTCTGCAGTGACATGTCTCCATGCTTTAATGTTCAAAAAGGTCTTTATTTTTCTCATACTGCGTGCTTAGTATCACGTACAATGTGTTGAAGCACTCATTAGCAGTCATTATGTTACAGAAGTAAACAAAAGACTCCAATGGAGGCATTTCAGGGGAGTGTGTGGGAGTGGAACTGGCATGTTATCCTTTGCATACCATTGACATGCACACAAACCTATATAACACTTTATAATCACTTGTCTTTATCTCGGAAATGTGTGTTTTGATAGCTCACAGACAAAAGCAACCAGGCCTGACCTCGGCCTCTCAGATATTATTTTGTCCCTTGAAATTGTTTTTATATAATAATCTGACGCCCCTATCACAAGCCAGTTTATCCTCTGAGTCCCTTTAGAGTCACACGGCAGCATCACCTCAGCTTCTCACCTGGATGAGTGTATTATACGTCTCATCTCTCTCCTTGATCAAACCAGCAGGATTTAAAGGTTTTGCTGCTATCTGTGATTGTGTTTGTCCTTGTCTGCTCGAAGGTCACCTACAACTCGGACTCACAGCAAATTGTGCAGCGCTCCTGCTGAGAAAATCCATTCACACATCTATGAAGCTTTTCTGAGACACAGCCAAGAGACGCAGCCAGATTTCTAACAACCAGACGAGAAAGGGTATTCAGAGAAACAGTTCTGAAAGTCAGACCGCTTTAAAATCTTTGCTCACAATTAGGAGGTTCAGTGCTTCTGATTTCTTTGACCTTAGACTCTCTCTCTTGTTTCATTTGTTCACAGCAGCTGGAGGACTTCTGTCACTTTGTGTTAACTACAAGCCAGACTGAATGTGACAGACTCGGAGAGGTCAAATGTCAATCATGTAGATCTCAACAAAACGCTGTTTGTCTTAAAGCTTCTTCTCTCTGTGTGGTGCTGTTAGTTTTTGATTGCACTGTTAGCATCAGCTTATTACATTTATTTTCAAGCTGAGAAACATCATTTATGGCACATTGTTTTCCTCTAATGATGTTGTGGAAGCCTGTTTCGAATGAGCAATTAAGTAAATCACTCAGCATGGGAAAAAACGACTGTAGTTAAGTACAAATTGGAGACACTTCGGATTTCTCTTTTCATGTCCCTTTAAACACACTGTAATGCATTTATACATTTTTCTGCATCGAATACTTTTACTCTATATAGTTCAGTTTTTACATGCTTTTATTTAAGTAGCATTTTCAGTGCTGGACTTTTACTCGTAGAATAGTACTTTTTACCTTATATTATTATTATGTTTCATTAACTTCACTCATTTCTCTCTGCTTATGCTTCATTTAATGTGTGCACATTGTGTGAAAAATCAAATTCTAGTTATGTTGCTTTTTTGTGCAAACTTTATTGGACTGGAGCAAAAAAAAAATAATAATAATTCCCCTAGAGAGGAATTCAGTTTCCTCTGTTTTTTTTATATACACACGCAGTACAAGTATATAGATGCAAACATATAAAAGCAAATTCCCCATAGGTTTAAACCTACTTGGTAATAAAACCAATTCTGACATTAACATGCATTTTTTGTTATGCAAGACACAGCATAATACACACAGGTGAACACATGCACATCATTTTGGAGACAACAAGCTGATGAAAGTTTAAAGAATTCAAATCCATCATACGGACGAACAAAATAAAAGGAACAAAAATGGAAATTCTTACTTAATCAGAAGCGGTTTATTCCAGGACACTCGTTAAACTCTTTACCTTATCAACTCAATGACACACTTTCACCTGCTCTGCTGGTGTCTTATTCCTGAATACTGAGCAGCACTGTAAGCTGCTTTGTATGAAGATGTCTGCCAGATGTAGCAAGAGTAAATGTGAAATACTTCATATCTACATTTATAATGGACACATTGCTATAAAGAGCTTTATTCTCAGGTATATTTTCATTCACAATCCTCTGTTGGAAGGAATAATTGGTACAGAAATGTTCAGTTAAAAATATGTTTTGATAAATATATTGATAAGATGTGATAGTTGATTTATTATATCTAGTTTGACTATGCCTTAAACTGTACAATAAAGAACTTTAAAGTATAAAAATGCACAACATGTCACAAGTAAGAGTGGCACAACGTCTCAAAGTCAGAGCTCGAAAAGTATAAAATGTTCTAACCTGGAGAGAAAGTGTCAAATGTCAGCGTCTCAACACGGGGCTGACAGTTTGTGCAGCTCTTGAATGAAAGACGCTTTGGCAGGTTTCATCCCGTGTTATCTTCAACTGTGGCAGAGGTTGGGCATACAGTACATGCTGTACGTGTTGCTGCTTCTACATTTCTCAGCAGGGTTTAAAATATGTTCTATATATATGCATTGATGAAAAACAGAGGAGCTAATTAAGTCAAAGTAGTAATTCCTGAAATGTAAAAAAGCTCTCTTAAAATAAAAAGTCCTGCCTTCTAATAAATGGGTTGAGTAAAACCAAAACCAAAAAAGTTCAGTTTTATATTTGTTCACATCCTATTGATTATTGACTACTCAATCAATACAATAAAATCTGAATTCAGAACTTTGGGGAAGTTGGGTTTTGTGACATTTAATCAATTTTAGCATAAAAGAAAATGAAAGATAATACAAATGTAGATTAAATAAACCCATATAAACATAGGAAGTCTAAGTATAGATGTCAGGGTTCTTACGGTCATTAAAAACCTGGAAAAGTCATGGAAATTCAAAATGCTAATTCCAGGCCTTGGAAAAGCTATGGAAAACAATATGTTTCCCAAAGTTTTGGAAAAGTCATGGAAATGTAACTAAAGCTGCATCAAATATAATTTATATTTGATCTAATCGCCGAAATAGTAATACATAATGATAATAAATACTGTATGGTATAGTAATGAAACGTAAAATGGCATTTAACTGACGAGGTATTTTGCTGGTGAGAGATTTTTACAATCACGTCTGTAGGAGCTAGTAAGCCTACTATTTGATTTGTTTTGGATAGGCACAGCATGTTTCATAAGCAGACCTTATTTTCCAGTTCAATGTTAAAATAAACCATTTTCAGTGGTACCGCTGAGGAAGAGTAATTTCTAAGGTAAGGTCATAGGTAAGGTCATGGAGAAGTCATTGAAAATCATTGGTGAAAAAGTGTATGAACCCTGATTACCAGTAATAATCAAATAAATAAGCAACATTTGAATGTAGCTGGTCGAGATAGAGCTTATTATGCTGCTTGGTTGTTAGATAAATAATAAACATCCCATTCTATTAAGTAATTATACTTTGTAAAAGTTACAGCCCCTGCTCACCCATTAGTCCGCCCACACACACTCTTTCACATATGCTGCGTAATTCCTCTCAGGACAGTGTGTGGGCATTTGCTCTGCTTCATGGACACCTCCTCCATGCATCGATTCATTTCGTTTTTTAATCATTGTTTTCGTGAGGCTGTGCAGAGCCTTTCATTTGCCCTGTAACTAGAGATGTCCCGATCCGATCACGTGATCGGGGATCGGAGCCGATCACGTGATTTTCAAAAGATCGGAATCGGGAGAAAAAAATCGGGGATCGGGATTTTTTTTTTTTTTTTTTTAAATACTTTTAAAAAAAAAATTATTCCATGTTACAAAACAAAAATGACCATGTTCACGTCTTAAAGTCATCCTGAGGCCTTAGTTTTGGTTTCAAATTACACAACATCATGTATGTGTTGCTTCTTTGGGGCTTGTTTTCATAGACCTGGTTGCTTATTTCTCTCAAATCTGGCAACAGAGTGGGCAGGGCGCAGTGTCTAATTGTAGCAGTAAGCTAACGAGTACTGAAAGCTTTATTTTGTTTTGATCCAATGCTGCACAACTGAACTGATCCAATGCTGCTGTGAAAAAAAGAAGCTATATCCATGTTGGATAGAATATCCAATTTAAATAAAAAAAATAACCTTAAGGGACAACTTGAATGCTTTTTCTTTTTTTTCTCTTAATGCATTGCATAAAGATCGGATCGGGAAAAGTCGTTATCGGCAAATTGTGAAAATCAAATTATCGGAATCGGATCGGGAGCAAAAAAAGGTGATCGGGACATCCCTACCTGTAACTAATTACAGCTTCCAGTGTCCGGCAGTGTAAAGGTTTATCATTTGAAGTTCAGTAACTAATTTATTTTGTGTGTTGTCTTTTCCAGTTTTACCTGGAGTTTTTATGGACAGTTGTTGTCATTCTGATTCTGGCTTGGCGGTTCAAAGAGAAGAAATGTGACTTCAGGGTTCATTTTTATCTTTAGTTTTTGTTGACATTAACGATCTTATATCCAGGTATTACCTGGTTTAGTTCAGAGATTTACCCCACTGCTCTACTGTTAGGATAAGAAGTATGAATTCATTTTTATTTTCATGGTTACAGCTTCTTATATGTGAGGATTTTTCTTGATTAAAATCCCAGTAAACTGAATTATTCTTAAAGAGGACATATTATTTGGGAAAACCCCAACTTGCATGATTGGGCCCTTTTTAAGTTTTGAATATTGGTTGGAAAGCAAGACATGTAAAAGATGCCTCTGTGATCTCTGTCAAATACAGTACAAAGCAATTGAAATGTTCTCATGTATAACAAATCAACTCATTATTGGATTGGGTAGGAACATGATTAAGGAGATTAATAAATACTTAAAATAACAAACATTACTTTATCCAATGCAGACAGCTACACAGGTAAAGTGCTGCAGGTACAAGTAAGTTACTTCCAATAGTTGGAGAAAGGAAATACTGTATGCTATTTGTAATTAAATTGAAGGATACAAAAACATGCAGTGGGAGAAGAGCTGCAATTAAGAAAATAATGGAAAATGAGAATGAGCTTTTGTGAGCCTTGAAATAACGAATAACGTGATACGAGGCGACATTAGAAGAACATTCCTCAATAAAAGCTGTAAAAAATAATGTTTATCCTTCTTTCTCTGATGTTTCTTTTTGACAGTGAAATTCTAGTGCATGGACCAGTTGGTTCTTTGATGTGATTTATGGGATTGTCATTTTCAAAAGAAGTCCTTCTTGAATATTTTACATCACAGCAGAGTGTTTTTAGGCCATGGAGATTTTACCAAATCCCCCACTTTACTGTTTCCACTGATTACTGTCCATGGCAGCAAAGAGACTAATACGCTCCAGTTTCCAGCTGTCCAATTAACCCACATCTCCGTGCTGTTTCTTGTTGTTGTGGGAGAACATTTCTGCAACATGAGAAGAATTTCTGATGCTGGTAGCAGAATGTAGGGCAGATAAATAAAAGGATGGGGGCTGTGATGGTGAAGACTTGTGATGGGGGGGGGGAGGCTGCAGAGAAAACATCCGCTGCAGAGAATTTCACTAGAGCAACACGTTTGCTGATTTATAAAAACAGTATTTATTTTGTGGTTTGATGTATCTTGCAGGAATAACACATTGTTGTTGTCGCTGCTAGCCTGTAGTGGCATGTTGTCTGTGGTTTGCTGTCTGCTCGCATTTTGTTTGTCATTATGTTTTTTCCCCCGCAGCTCTGTGTAGTCCTTTGCTTTTTGAGAATGTGCCAGGCACAGCTGAATGACAGTAGTGATAACATGCAGAGTGAATGTTAAGCTTCCCCTTAGTCACAGGGAGACCACACACACACACACACACACACACACACACACACACACACACACACACACACACACACACACACACACACACACACACACATACATATACACATACACATACACACACACACACACACACACAGCGAGAGAGAAAGTCAAATCCTAAACCTGAAAATCTTTGATGTGCCCACTGGCACTAATGAGATTTGTCATCTTTTTCCAGACAGAATAATGACTACAGACCTTGTTCAGTGTGTGCATGTATCTCCCCCCTTACACACACTCACACACACACACACACACACACACACACACACACACACACACACACACACACACACACAGGAGGTAAAGGTGCGTGCTGTCTGGCTGCAGCCGCAGTGACTGTAGCTTGTTTGATGACTTCCTATCAGTTATTCCATCATTTATAAATGAATATCCCTTGTGGCTGCAGGGCAAACAATGATATAAGACAAAGACAGGCCAGCCTTGATTTTGAGAGGAACAGATGGATGTTGATGTGTAGACAGGAAGTGAGGCTGCAGGTGCGTGCACACTCTCTGTTATCGATTTTAAGTGTTATATTAATGTTTCCCCCAGACCTCCTCCGGCTGCTGTCGGTGCTGATATTATCTGTGATTGGTGAGCCTACAGGAAATTAAACCAGGGAGGTAACACCTCATAACATCAGCTACACTTCAAGGTTGAGACAACTCAAATGGCTCCGGGGCCACAGAAAATAACATTTCCACCAAAGACGTGGGTTTTGTTTTTGGTTACATATTTCTTTGGAGACTTCACTGTCTGGAGACCTCAGCGTTTGTTTTCATTTCTCCTCACCTTGACTGTCTGGCTGCTGTTTATGACCACTGTGAGTTCATACCTCGGATCCTTCAAAAGGTTTTTCAACTGTGATTCATTTAACTGTAAAAGGTCATGAAGGGCAAACGCCTGTTTAGCCTCTGCCGCCACACTGATGATGTCGCTTTAGAAAAGAGCCTCAGTGTTTTTGTGAATTTGAAATGAGGACAGAAGTGAGGCATGACACACTAAAAGACTAAAGCGGACTTAGAGGCCTGTCAGGGATGAGTCTGTGCTTTAAGAGAGAGAAGCAGTGATGCAGAGTGGTGTCAGAGTAGCTTTGTAGCATTAGGAGCAGGAACAGAACCTGGCAACTGTAGACTTGGCTCCAGCCTCCTTACATAACATAAAAAGCAGGAGGAGAGTCGCCTGTGGCATGCGAGCAGGACCCGTGCACTGCTGGGCACGAGTCGCTACTCATACCTGAGGGCACCAAAGCAGAGGCCACTTGACGGCTCTAAAATTAACAACAAGAACAATGTGTTGACAGAGAGAGTGATGGGAGTACAATGGGAGAATACTTTTTTGTCTTTATCCCCTTTCTATGAGAAGTGTACTCAGGGGGCTAAGAGTGGCCTTTTGTGTGGCTTATATAGGAGCTGAATAAATCATCAAGCTGAGTTAAGTTTGTCGCTGTGATCCCTTCCATTGTGTTTACCGCTCAAATGCCGTGTTGGAAAATACTTCCGTTACTCAATCTGCGTACAAATGTAAGTATAGTTCCCTTTTATGTGACTATATTCCGACTCGATTGCATCTCAGAGGGAAATATTTTAGGCTACTGATCTGACAGCTGTTTAAAACAGAGATGTTGTCTATAAGGTTAAAATATTTTGTACTGTGAGAGATTAAATCACCCATTATACAAAATGTAAGCTTAGATGAATGGACAATTATAAAAAGATGAACTGGCAGATAATAAAAAAAGAGGTATGAAACCATTTTGTATTCAAACATTAAGAACATTTCATGGTAACAGCTTCTCAAATATGAGGATTTGCAGATTTTTCTTGATTCAGATTGTAGTTTACTGAATACTTCTGTACCTTTTAGTGATTACATAACTATTTATTTACAGGGGTGGACTTTTTTTTTTTACTCAGTAATCCCCCTACACTCTCCCCCTTGCTTCCTGGCATTTGTAGTGATGTCCGGTGTGCACATCAGGGCTCAGCTTAGCTCCACTGGCCACCCATCCTAATCGGCTCTCCTGGCTTGAGAGCTAAGAAAACACAGCAGTGGTCACCAAGAAAAATCTAGCTGTACGGATATTTTTACCGTGCCGTTTACCCTCAGCTCCGTACATGTGCATGATATGCAAATGCGCAGCCATTGTGTGTTCATAAATCCTTTTTCTATTACACAAGACATGCAGTAAATCAATATATGGTAAAAGCACTTCATATATATAGCGCCTTTCCACCTTTACAGAATAATTTCTTTAGGCAGAGCGGCCTTTGCAACCCACTGGCGGGCCCATTGGGACAACTTGGGTTTCAGTGTCCTATATATACATACACCAGCTGCAGCTTTACATGGTGCAAGTGATGAGTAAAACATCCGAGGCCAGAGACAGAACACAATCTCTCTGCTTCTCTCTATAGTCATTTAAAAAAAATCCAATTCCTGAAATGTACACTTATTGATAACATTTTCTTTCCACTTCAGCAAAGCGCCATGCATGGAACATATCTCCTTTTGTGTTCATCTAATTGGTTTTTATTATCTCCCATGGTTCATTCGCTTTTATCATGCGCACTGATTTGGATTCTTCCTGTCTGAGCTGTTGAAACAGGCTGGAAACCGCAGTGAAGAGAAACATAACCCCAGAGCTTTCTAATCCACCCACCATCCTCTGCTCTGCTCGATATGCATACGATGTGGGAGGCTATTGTGTGAACTCACTGATCTGATGCCACATTAAATATGAGCCACACACACACACACACACACACACACACACACACACACACACACACACACACACACACACACCATTTAAAAAATATACCAAGAGTGTAATCAAGGCCCTAAAATGAAGTGCAGGGAGAGGTTTCTAACGTGTTTTTCTACAGCCTGGAATATGAAATGAAATATGCAGTAAAATGTTTCCTAACTAACAGGAAATAAAAATTGTTATTGCACATGTGACGCAAATAGGCCCTGAAGCAGATGATACTCCGGAGATGTTGTAATGTAATATAGTTTGGGAACAATATTTGATACAGCATGTTTTTCGCAATAACATTAAATAGATGGGAAGCTCAGAGGAGTCTTTATGAGCATTTGTTGCCTCGAGCTGCGTGCCTGATTTTGTCTGTGCATTTATATATCACGCATGACCTCACTGATTCAAGTGTGAGCTGCAAAATAGCTGAGAGCATAGTTGTGACAAAAATACTTGCTTTTACCCTTTTTTTTTTTTCACCCCCTCACTAAGATGATTTCTAACTTACTGCTCAATATCGCTGTGACCACGCTCCCATAATCCCCTCCGACACGTTCCACAGGCTGCATTTAACATCCGAGAGTTTAAGTTATTTTTGTCTTGACTAAGAGGTTGAAGTCAGTGGCATCACATCTGCAGCTGATTCTCTGAGAGAGGAAATGCATAGTGAATATGCAAACCATGAAAGGAGGCAGAATTCTCCCTCACAATAATCCACATTTCGAGTTTTCAACCATAGCACATTTTATACGGTGGATCCATATATTTCTGCAGGCTTATCCTCTCTCCTGCCGGCATTAAGAAGTTTAACGTCTCACACTCTGCATGTTTTAGTAGTAAAGGTGGAAATGAGCTGCAGCAGCGCGGGGAGTAATCCTGCCCTCGGAGCCTTCCAGCCACACACTCCTGATTTACTCCTGACAGCTTCAAATTGAAACTGTGATCACATTTCCCCCATTCTTCCTCAGACACGCTCACTTTTAGAGTTGGCCAGGCTTGCACAGGGAAGTGAGTTCCCCCCACCCCACGCCCCCCCCCCCCCTGTCTCTCCCTCTGATGTCTCACTTTCTCCTTATCTCGCTGCAGCCCAGGCTTCTTTCAGGGATTCATCAATAGCCGACCCTGGCATCGTTTTTGTTTTCTTTGAGTCCTGCAGCCTCTCTGTCTCTGTCTATCTCTGGAGATTGGACAGTCCATTTGTTAAGACTGAAAAAAAAGAAGAAGATAGAGGATTTGAGATTGGATTAGGAGAACAGGTGGATTTATCAAAGCCACTGTGTTTTGGCTACAGACAGTTCTGTCATTACGGCCTGATAGGACGGGAGCAAAGGCTCCTGCATGGAGAGTAAATACTGTCTGTTTGTCTGAGCTCCCTCTCTCCTTGACTACTTCAGCGATTCATCTTAAGGATTGCCTCCAGGAAGACACAGATTTTCAAGAGTAATTGTTGGCTAAAATCTGCACATACAGTACACTCCCTCAGTTCAACCCTTTACATTTAATTCAGTTATTCTCATCGGCATGGTTGCACATGACAGACTTGGAGACTCCAGTGTTGACACTAAGTGGATAATACATTAAATCTTTAGACTGGAACAGATGGCTCTGTCTGGACACACATACAAACACTTAAAGGGCACCAACATATAAATCCAAAAAGAAGCTAGAAAGTGATCGATATCTCCCTCCCTGGCTTTTGTTTATTCCCTGAATAACAGCGGTCTGATGACACACATTCAGAATAAGAATCAGAAGATTTGTATTGTCATTATACTCAGGTACAACCGCAGTCAGCTAACCAATCAGAGCAGAGGCTGAAAAGAAGTGCTGCAGCACCGGCAGTATGAGAAAAATAAATATCTTTCAGAACAGTAGAGGCATAAAATACAAATATGAACCTGAAATGAGAATTATAGGGAGCCTTTAATCTTCAACATCTGTATGATTATTGCCTGACAATGGTCACAGTAGCACCATACTGTCTGTCAAATGCTAAAGACATGTGTATTACAGCTGTGAGGAAACCTTATAGGGTCACAGACATAGTGAGGCCAGAATCACGAGTTAATTTAGTCAAAATATAACTTAAAGAGACTATGATACATTTCCTCTACATGTGTGTGTTCACAGTAATGTGTTTTGTGGTCGGGCAGTGATAGATGCGTAAAGCTTTACACTAATGTCGATGGTGTCTTCCCATCCTCACTCTTGAGGTGATGACAGGAAGCCCTCCTCTAGCCTGCAGACAGAGCATTCACACAGGGCGCCGTGACAGCCCGCACTTTGTTTGAGTTCTGGCTCCGTGCCCAGACTTGCCCTTGCATGATGTTGCGGACAGCAGATCGAGCGCCTGGCTGGACTTCACATCGCTCATTATCTGCCCCATGGCACACAGGCCAGCAACATGGGAATCCAGGCTCAGGCCCAGATGGACTGCAGGACTCCTCACCTGCACACTCTATAACTCTCAGTAATCAATAGAGCCACAAAATACAAATGAAGGTAGAAAAACATTTGTTTAGACTTGGAAATGTATCAGTATCTCTCGATAGTCTGTTGTTGGGATGCAAGTGGTGAGTGTAATTATGGAGTGTATTCAACTGAAGAGGTGGAGCGTAAATCTCAGTGGAAGGCCTGTATCAGCGAGAGCAGATGGTGCAAAAAACACAATAATACAAAGATGAATTTGCATCGTCAGAGGCCAATGTCAGTTCATTTAAAACAAAGAAAATGTTAGGTCATCAGGCCAGATTCAGGTATAGATGTGTCCAGAGGTGGAACAATATAAATAACACATTTTGTTATTAATGTTAAAGGCTGTTTTATTTTACTCATTACTTGGCACCCGGGAGTAACTGCGCTGCTAAAAGTGAAGCACGTTGTCATGCTTGTTGCTTTAATAATGAAAGAGGCTTGTGTTGCTTCAGGCAAATTAATCGTTGTCCTAGTCACCCGGCAAGATGGCGACTCACCCCGACTACACCTCATTAACACCAAACAGGCATGTTGACGATATTTCCCCTGTGTATAAACAACATGCCATTCTCTGAGCCAGCCGTGCTTTGTGGATCAAAAAGCTCAAAATCTTTATTGATTAAAAAATGAGCGCTCCTGCAATTTATATTATTTGTATTTTATTTTTTGTGTATTCATAGTTTTTCTGTATAGGGGCAAGTATAAACCAATGCCACACTTTACAGCATTTATAGCCCAAGCTAATTTGCAATGCCTGCCTTAAGGAGATACATAAACTAAACAGCAAAAGGACAAAACACCAACCCAACAATAGATACACACTTTAAAGACACATAACTCAGCAAGAAAGTGCAGAAAAACCTTACATGACACTAACTGATAAAAAAAGCAACATAATACAAGAAGCACAGATCATTCTCGACAACATGACTGGCCCTTTTTTATTTCATGTGGCCTGGAAATAAACAGCAGTGCATTGTAAGTGAAATGTGTCTCAACAATATTTGTTTACAGTCATAGCTTTGCAGTAATGTCAGAGCAGTCTGTTCTGATGAGTGTGAGAGACACACAACACAAAGATGACCTGCAGCTGTCCGTTTGTTAAAGCACTGGATAAATAGTTTATGACGTGACATTGTGTAATTTAATATATTTGGATTTTCTCTTTATACTAAGGGCTGTTTATTCTGGTGCTCCAGAGATCTTCCTGCAGTTTACTGTATGTTCCTTCCTCCTCCTCCCTCACCTCCTCCTCCTCACTCCTCGCCTAGCTCACTTAATTTTTGCCAACATCAGCTTTATTGAGGCATGAATGTGTGACTGATTCTCACCTGCACCTCCGTTTGCTGGCTCAGCTTGTTCGGGGCTAAAAGCATCCCACGATGGATAATCTCAGCTGTTGTGTATTACCCTTGAGCTGTGGACATATTTGTGTAATATTACATTTCATTTTCCCACCAGTTCAACCTTTTATGGGTTATTTTTGTTTCTCTTCAGTGTGATAACACATTTTAACAACCTGATCTCACCAGAATGCGTGACTCCACCACGCAATGCGGTGTTAAGGAGTCGTGGTGGAGTCACGCATTCTGGTGAGATCAGGTTCCATTTTAAACAGGCCCTATTATGCTTTTGGGGGTTTTCCTTTTCCTCTAGTATGGTATATAGGTTTTTGTACATGTCAATGATCTGTAAAGGCTAATATCCCTGAGTTCCCTCCAGAGGGAGACATATATACAGTACTTCTGTTACATAATGACAGCACTATGCTACACTCACCCTTATATTGGTTAGCGCTCCAACACAACATGGGGCGGGACATCTCTTAGCAGTTGTCCAATCACAACAGCCGTCCAGCTAACCAATCAGAGCAGACTGGGCTCTGGTTTCAGACAGAGGGTGAAAAGAGGTACTGCAGCACAGGCAGTATGAGAAAAATAAAGACCTTTTTGAACATTAAAGCATGGAGACATGTCACAGTAGAGGCACACAATACAAATGTGAACCTGAAATGAGCATGATAGGGCCCCTTTAAGCTTAGACTCTCCCTCCTTTCTATAAGATATCTTTCCCTCACATGCTCTTACATATATATACTCATCCCTATATTCATTTTAAAATTAAACATTCATTTAAATTAACTATGACTGTGTTATAAATAATTTCTTTGATTCAATTAGCTAACCTAGCAGGGGAATTACTCTCATCCACAGGGTTTCGTTTCGTCCCGAAGCCTTGACTTAATTAACAAATTCATACGGTGCCTGAGCCGGGCGTTTACTATGAGCGGCATTATACCTGCTATTTTCTTATTGCCAGGCAACAATCAATTATTTAACATTTCATTGAAGCCTCCTGCATGGCTCCGGATCTGTGGAGCCGGGCTCACCCTCCCGCTGTCAGCTGCAGACTTATGTACTTATGCAGAGGAAAAAACTAAATACTATTTGTTCTGCGTCTGTTTAATCAGAGATCTGTCACAAATGTGTCCTTGTATCGCTCTCGGTTCTTCTCCCTGCTGTCGCTGTGGGTGTTTATATGCCCTGTGTGTCTCTGACATTGGCAGGAAGCTGCTGGGGTTATTCATGTGACGCAGTGATGTGTGCAGAGTTTGTGAGATATTCCTCGTCCCTTTTGGGAGGCGTTGACCCTCAGCGGCAGAGGGACTGTCTCTCAAGTGCAGCGACGACCTCCCACTGTAGCATGACTGACATTGACCCAGAAGCGTGCAGTCTGTTTTTATTCCACTATTTCATGCATGTGTTGTAGTTCAGGAAAGTGTGGGCAGTTCAGATTTCATCCTTGAGGGGTTGAACATTTTCATTTTCCATCCCTGCAGGCGCGACTGCAGCAGGGAAGTGAAATCTGAAAGTTGGTTTGAACGATTTCTCTGCTTTCTCTCTGTTGCTAAATCTATTACTTCAAAGGATTTATTTCTAAATTAGTTTTGGTTATTCACGGTTGCCCAACTCAATTCAAATTGAGCAAGAGGAGAGCTTCCTCAGATAAGTTAATTTGCATGGCTTTCACTCGGGATTGTGGTTCCATAAAAAGATTTCAATGCTCTTTTTAGGGTATAGGTATCAAAATCATAACAGAGCTGAACTGGTACTTTCAGTGACCCCATTGAAGATATGTGTTTATTTTGTTGCGAGTTGTACCTGGTCAGATCATATTTATTTGTATTTCCAGTCATTTTCAATCTGCACAATGCATCTTTTTAAATATTAATATAAGAAGAGGAGAGAGGTTAGTATATTGTGCTACTTTATAATTTCAAATTAGTCAGTTGTTGTGGGGAGTATCTAACCAAGTGGAATCAGCTCTGGATGTAATGTAGGAAAGGAGATTAGGTTTTATGGAAGGAGGTTAGATTGTCATTTAGGGTTGAAGAAAGTTTTTGCCAGGTTTGAATGATCTGTCTTTTTCACATGTTAGGCAGACATCTCTTTAGGGCCGGAATGGACAAACAAATGATTATAATGAGCAGTAACTCTTTCAAATAACATATGGACGCGCAAAGATTGTATTCCTTTGAAATAACCTGTCTTTAAGGCCTTACAATGTGCATGTTTTCATTATTTGTGCTCAGTGTTACACAGGCCTCTGGTCATGTTTCTCCTTCTTGTAAATTAGGACCTCCAAATGATGATTTTTACTCCATACCTCGGAGATACACTCATCAAAACTCTGCTTTTCATGTAAAGCAGAGGTCAGAACACCACAGGGTGCCTTTGAGATGATGTTCAGACTCCACAGCACTGAAAGTAAGAAGTAGTCGATTAATGATCACGCTTATTCCCAGTGGAAACAGTTAAGCTGCGTTCCTTTCTAGTTTTGTCCGTGCTGATCTGCAAAACAGTCTGACATAATGTAAGAAGTCAGAAGATGCTCGAGGCCCACTGCAGTCTCTGGTTCCTGTTTATGTAAACACTGAAAGAGAATATAGTGTAATCACACACATACACACACACAAAGTCTATTGACTCGAGCAAATATGCTCTCCTGCCCACATCCAAAAGAAATTGTCTGTGTGTTTGTCTATAGTCTCCAGAGCTCCTCCAAGCTGCCTCTCTTCATCCTTCCTGCTTCTCTCAGAGTCCCACTGGGTGCAGCTTAGCCTCCCCCTTTTGCTCTCTATCTCTCTTTATTCCCGTCATCCTTCATCCTTCCCTCACTCCCCACAGATCAGTCTTCAGGGCCCAAGCAGACGTCCCCTCCTTTCCTCTCAGTCCTTCTTCTCTCTGCTCACACATTTCTCCTCTCCCTCTGGATCTTTGGACTCCCCGTGGACCTCCATCCTCTCCATCCTCTCCATCCTCCCCGCCCCCCCTCTCAAAGTCACCACTAATCCAGTCCCTCGTCTTCTCTATATCACTTTGTTTTTCTTAATGCTTCGGCAGAGCTCTTGGTGAGTCACCAACCTTTGTCCGAGCTGCCGGGTGATGGACTGTCCAGCCTACACACACAATAATATGTCAAGCAAACACTGAAGCACCAGCATATTACTCATCCTGCCTCTGCCTGGCTGCAGCATGGAAATCCTCACGCGAAGTTATCACATCATATTAAGAGGAAACGTTTCAAAAAGCCCACACACACACACACACACACACACACACACACACACACACACACACACACACACACACACACACACACACACACACACACAGAGAGAGAGCGCCATGTAATTGAGGAGACACTGCAGTGATAAGCATATCAAGCCACGGGCTGAATTAAAAGAAAGTTACATTTAGCAGAGACCTTAATAAAACATTTTTGAATGCATCATGTCTCTAGCTTCTGTGTTACATTTCTTAAATGCTTCATTTGGTTTTGGCTTGTATTCGGCTAAATCCTGCATTTTTCATCTTGCGTTGTCACTTAATTTCTGTCCATGTTTTCCTAATCGCTCCACAGATAGCACAGAGGAGAAATCAGCAGCTTGCCGCACCAGCAGAGACAGATGCCTTGTGTGTGTGTTTGTGTACATTCATGCTTGTGGTGTGATGAATGCACTTGCTGCCGGAATATGTCTGCACTGTCCGTGAGTACATGTGCCACCTCTGAGCTCGCCTCACCCGCAGGGAGTCCAAGACGAGCTGAGCAGCAGCGATTAATCACGCAGCCTTTTTCATGGTTGCAGTGAAATGTAACACGGTGTGTGCATGCCTACTTACGCACAGACACACACTCACGAACACACTCATTTTCAGTAAGTTGTATGATGCTCTTCTTGACAGTGCAGCAGTTTGGCCGGTCCAACAGGCAGATGGGCTCCGCACGGCACTCAGTGTGAGGCTGCAGGACACACTCCTGAACACAGACTCTTGAACACAGACTCCTGAACACGCACTGGTGTGCATACAAAGCAGGTAGGACACACATGGATGCACAACAATTTGATGCCTCATGCACACCCACTTAATAATATAATGGCATTTTGGACGAGGTCAAATAAACATTATTGTTATTAATTATAATGAGCTGCAGCACTATAACCATGCATGATAACCAGTGTATTCTGTAATGTAGGTTAAGAAAGTGTTCGCTTAAATGTAGTTAAAGGAATGTGGGATGATAAACAAAATATGAAATACGTTCAGATTTTCTTTATCTGTTTCTTTCCAGGCATTTGATGGCAACAGATGGAAACTGTTTGATGGATGCCATTACATTTGAAAACAGATTCATTGTTATTTTTATCTTATCATATGCTTACCTTTCTTTTCTTTTGTATACCCTGTAACCATAACATTTCTTAAAATGAAAACAGAAATCATTCATGCCCCCCTCAAGAGAAATTATAACACATTCTAGGGCTGCTCGATTATGGCAAAAATCCTAATCACGATTATTTTGGTCAATAATTGACATCACGATTATTAAATACGATTATTCATTGACTTTGAAAACATCCATTTATTGAACTTTAAGACAAATACATATAATAATTTGAACAGTATCTTTTTAACTGTTGATTACCCTGAACGTATAATTCAAATGAAAAACCAATAATAATAAAAAAATGATACATTTATATTTAAATTTAAATAAATAATATCAAAAATAATAAATACCAATAAACAAAATCAACAAACATTTTGGAGCGCACTTCCACAAGCTACTAAACATATATTAATATGGTCTAATATAAATTAGACCAAAATAAATTAGATCAAATATGTTGCAGTGCACTGTCACAACCTAACAAAGCAAAATAATCAATTATGTTGTTTTCGTAATTGTGGCAGGCCAAAATCGTAATTGTGATGAAAATACGATTATTGCACAGCCCTAACACATTCTCTAACTTTGATGAGCATCTACATTTTCATCTACAGTAGTGTGAACATTTCAGCTTGTCAAATGCTTTGACCAAATGCCAGCAAAACTAATGATAATCCTATCAACTGCAGCTTCACATTGTGTTTAGATTAGATTACTTTATTGTCATTACAAAATGCAAGCACAGTGTAACGAAATTAAGGAGGGTCTAACCAGAGTGCAAAACAGTCAGTTACTACTGACACAATTTATCAGTAGTATGTACAAAATAAATGATACGAAAATAAAGGTAAATGTATAAATAAGAATAAATTCACAGATAATAATAAATACAGTGAATACAGTACTGTATAATTGCGCTTCAGCACAGCACACGACAGCAGTGCCAGCAGTCTGACTGCTGAAGGGAAGAAGCTGTGCGTAGTCCTGTTGGTTCTACCCGGGAGGCTACGGTAGCGTGTCCCAGAGCGGGTGCCACGTAGGGGGATAAACAGTGTATGGTTGGGGTGGGAAGAGTCTCTGATGATGTTTCGTGCCCTTCGCATGCACCGCTTTTCATAGACTGAGGCTATGGAGGGGAGTGGCATCTTGATGATGCGTTGTGCGATCTTCACCACTTGTCCTTGACCGTGCAGTTACCGTACCATACTGATATGCAGGTGGAGAGAATGCTCTCGATGGTGCAACGGTAGAAGTTCATTAGCACCTGGGAGGATAGGCGGAGTTTTGCCAGTTTCCTCAGGAAGAAGATGCACTTGTGAGCCTTCTTGACTAGGGCTGAGGTGTTGGTGGTCCAGGAGAGGTCCTCCGAGATGTGGACTCCCAGGAACTTGAAGCTGGTGATCCGCTCAACCTCTTCTCCACTAAGATGGACTGGGGAGTGCGTGCCGTCTTTGTTCCTTCTGAAGTCCACAATGACCTCTTTCGTCTTCTTGGTGTTGAGAGCCAGGCTGTTGTTAGCGCACCACTCTGCCAGATGATCAACCTCTTCCCTGTATGCCGTCTCGTCATTGTTGCTGACAAGCCTGACCACTGTGGTGTCGTCTGCAAACTTAACAATGGTGTTTGAGCCATGTACAGGTTTACATTGATAAGCAAATATTAGCTTGCCATTGTGGTAAATTGAGGTGCTGCACATTAACAATAAACCTGCCTCACAGAGCTGCTAAATATGGCTGTCGATTCTCGGTTTTGTTTATTGGGAAAAAATACATATTTAGGCGTGTAAAAGCTGCTCAAATGTAACAAGTTAAAGGCGGTACCTTATATTTAGCTATACATTGCTTCATGGTTAAAGGCAACTGGCCAAAACGGTTGGGATTCAACAAACCAAATACTTGCATATCTTAATCTTAAGGGTTATTTTAGCCATAGTATCAGCATTGTTCTACCACAGAGTAGCATCTAAATATTAAAATACTGTCTGTAACGTTCTCTGAAGTTTGTCAGAATTACGTTTAATGAAATGTAAAATCCCACTGCTGTGCGTCTTTGTCCTTCATTCACGGAAATCTGCAGCGTTCCTCCTTGTTGTGCGTTTAGTTTTGAGTGAGTGGGTGTGCATTAATGGTCAAAATAGCTTTAAGTTGCCCAAGGCCATTAGTTTGTTTTTTGTCTTGTTTGAGTCGGTGAGTCTGAGAGATACTGTAAAACTGTCAGAGGGGTTCAGTCAGTATTTACCGATGGCCCTTCAGTAAAGGTGCTGTGGTTGTTGATGTTTTAAGCCTCGAGCAATAATACTGTAGTATTTACTGATTTGTGGAGCTCATGTTTGTTTTCCAGCTTTGACTGTGTGTTAAAGTGTTGATGCTTACTTTAGAGGCTGTGAAGTTGTTAAGTGTCTGTCACTAAGTGCTGATAATGGTTAACGTTTTACTACTGTAGTTCTCTTTCTTTTTACGACTCAATTCCAAAGTCTTTTAGTTATTTATGAAAGCTGACAGACACTGTACTGCTGATTATAATTCAACTAAATATGACTCCCTTTTGCTGCTGCCTTGTCGATTGTGATTTATTTGAGTTGCAGCTTAAAGTGCTGGTTCGCTAGTCGCAAACACTGTAAGATTGATGTTGTGCATCGAAGGTTTTTACTAACCCAACAAACTGCTGTGGACTCAAATGATAACCCTTTTATTGAGACAGTTGCAATGTAACAGTTTATTTGACAATCCATTCCTATGATGTGTCTGTCTGCCTGTATACAAGGAAGACATCAACACCAAATCAGAAGATCCAGTATGAATACAAGTGTCCTATATAATATTCACACATACAGTTATGCAACATTTAGAAATGCACTTATCCACTCAGATGCATCTTTGATCTGTAAATACAAGAGTTGAGTAAACTCCTTTAGAAACACACTTGCTCTTTGCAAAATTACAAAACTGTAACTTAATGTTAAAATATTAAATTCAATTAGATCTCTGCCTGAGTGCTACCATGTTTCAATCACAGCACTTTGGCTTTTTGTGTTCAGCCTCTCACACCCACACAGAGAGAGCAAGCATAAGCAGTACGTATAATTTGACAAATTACTATAGAGCCCTGGAGTTAATGCACAGCCTTTTCGACCTGCACAGTAGGCAGGTACATTGCCTTCATGTTTTATGTATAATGTATTTATCAACACCCACCCCCTCAATTCTCCTGTAGAAAACCCATGAAAATATTACACCAGAAACCCAGAGCAGACTTGGTTTCCCTGCTTTCCTCAGGTATGAAGCATGGTGATTATTACTGTGCTGTGTTGTTATTGTGAAACTACTGCAGAGCTACAAAACCAACATTGTGTCCTCCATCTCACAGCAAAGCTTCTACCTTGAAATGGTTGTGGGGAAAATGGCATTCATGTGAAGGTCATCGTAACACTGGATATTGCAGTACAGCAGTTTGGGCTATAAAGTTAACAAAACCAGTGCCAAAAAAATATTCTGTAAAATTATCACTCAAATGAAGAGACCACACATGCACAGAGAATGCAGCATTGCTCCATTGTCTCTTCGAGGACCGCACCGCAGACTGCAGATCAGATGAAACACGGCACAGCCTCCATCTTCACCTGGATATGACACTCCTGCACGGCCTCAGCCGCTGATTTATGCTGGCAGAGAAATGTAAAAGATGTGTGAGGATGCCTGGAGGAAGAGCGTGAGTCTTCCCGTCCTTGTCGGCATCTGAGCCCATTAAAGAGTCTTTCCATTAAAGAGTCTTTCCATTAAAGAGCACTTAAGTTAAGAATGAGTGGTGTGGGAATAGTACCCACATCTTCTTTAGTCCACACCTACTTAATATGGTAATGTATTCATATTGACTGTCTTTGTAGGCTGTGGTGTATTTTATAATTGTTATGTAGTCGATATTAAAGCCAATATACTGAATGTATATTTTTTCTTGTATGATAACTTCATTTTGAATCGTTTTTTGGGGATTCACAAATGTCTTATTGGTTCAAACTGAAAATGTCCTTTAATAATAATTTAGCAAATAACCTGGATGTTTAAAACAAATTCTTAAAACTTTTTCGTCCAAGTCATATCCTGAGATGCCATTCCCACAGAGATTTAAAGGGCAAGAGCTTCTTCCTCACCATGAAATGAAATTCAATCCACCCTGAACGACCTAAAACGGTTTCAACCACCTGACACAGCTCACCACCCTCTCTCCATTTTCACTGGCGTAAGAGCAGCTGTCGCTCAGTTTGTGGAGTTGGAGGATCTACGGCTCCTCCTTTGTGTACTTGAGCAAAACACAGAACCCCAAATTATACCCGCTGTGTTGGTTTCATAGATCCAAAAAAGTAAGCTACATTTATATAAAATAATATTCAATCATTATTTCCATGTATTGAGATGTATTTTCTATGCTAGTTTTGTAAAGTGAATTTGGGAATATAGTAAACTGAATTGATCCGGGCAGGTGAAGGAGAAAGCCTGTTCAACACTTCCTCTCAACTCTGTGGAGCTCTTAGTGTTTTCGGCTCATTGATTTTGGTTTTACAACCCACAACTTTTCTATTTTGGTTCACTCTCAGCTGCAGGCTACTGATTTCAATGAAAAAAAAAAAAAAACGTCTGGTTTCTGCTTATAGCTCAATTGTGGTATGAGTAGTATTGACCAATCAATTTTAAGCGGGCTTTTTTGTATGCAGGTAAACATCCAGTTAGGAGTTCAGAAATGAAATCTTGTAACTCAACTCAGAAAGAAAAAAAAATATATATATATGTTAGTAATTTAGTTTTTGGGAGAAGGCTAGGAGCGTCACAACTGCACGCCACGGGATGCACGAATTGGACGGGTCCAGCAGCACACTACTTTGTTCTACTCCACTACAATTCAGCGGTTAACCTGGTATTTTTACTCCACTACATGTATTTTAGTTACTTTGCAGATTCTGATTATGATGTGAAATATAAACAACCCTTAAATCAGACTTTAGTTACACCTGAGTCACTTTCAGGGAAGGTGATTGTCAAGTGCCAAAATAAACTATGCAATATATTGGACGTTAAGTACTTTGTCAGACTTCATATTTATCTGTGGATAGCCGCAACGTTTTTTTCTTATTCAAAAGAAGACCTTAACTTAAAGTGCTCTTCAATGTTTAAATAAAGCCTTATTAGTTTGTCTGTTTTGCACATCCTCCTGTTAATACCTTTGGACGTCCTGCACTAAACTGTTTTATTGTAGAGATCAATCTTCTTGATATTTTCTATTCTATATTTCTTTCATGCCTTCCTTCTACTTTCCCCCAATTTTGTATGTAGGCTACTCTTAATATTTAAATGTTTTCATCAAATAAAACTTATTCAACAACAACATTCAATAACGTGCTTTAACCACCAGGCGGTGCAGGTTAAAAAAACAGTGGTGTAGTTAATAAAACATAATATGACTATTAACTTTATTGTGAAATTAGAACAGAACGGTAAAGGAAAATACAGTTTCAGTCTCTCGATTTGAAGCTTATGCATTGTACCATGAACCTGTATAGACCTGTAACGGTACGTCCACACAGCAGCTTTGAAAAAATCTTGAAAATCTTGGAGCTGGGCGTGTCTGAGAGCTTGGGGATTTTTTGCGAGCAACGCGACCAACAACCAATCACATGAATCTCCCGCCCCAACATACAAAGCAAAAAACCCCGGGGATTTTATGCGAGCAATATATATATATATAAACTCCCCAAACAGGCGAAAACCTACCAGTTTCACCCACTGTCTCTGCCACCTCCCTCCATGCCTGGTTCCTCCGGTTTGTATCCCGGTAAATAGTTCTGGTCGTAAAGAACCGGGTGATTTGCTACCGTAATTTCTCGTTTGGAATATGAGGAAATGAACTGCGGTCTGGCTCTCCCAGCTTGCACGCGGTTTGATTGGCTAGCGCTTGTACTGTCAGATTTGCATAAACGGGCAAGCTGGGAGAGCCAGACCGCAGTTCATTTCCTCATATTCCAAACGAGANCTCCTGTGGGGATGGTCCACAGTATTGAGTATGTAAGTCGCTTTGGATAAAAGCGTCTAATAAGTGACATGTAATGTAATATACACATTAATATCTGATATATTACACTATATAATATATATATACACATTATCAGCTATAATATTTCACATATTTTAGTTCTATAGAACAACAATTTGTGAAATATTATAGCAATATCCTGTACAATTATGTGAAAACATGAATAAAACTACACATCCTCAGATGTTATACATACATAAGTGTCCTACACCAATAATACAAAGTTATTATGGCATTGTATGCTGTGTGTTATTTGTAACATCTTCAGAAAC
>NW_011350603.1:51859-56904 GCF_000735185.1 Notothenia coriiceps
CAAGTACCGTATTTCGAGCAGTTTAGTCTCTCTGGGACTTTGACATAAAAGGAAATGGCAAGACAATATGTAAAGGTGTTATTTCAATTATCAGTATTAATACAAACTTTAGATAATACAAAATAATTGATCGTCGGTTGGCACCATTTCGTGGAATAACTTAAAACAACAGACTTATGCAAAAATAAACTACTTTTGTAAATTTATAATTCTCATGCGGATGTATGTTTTAACCCCCCTTCACTTCCGTACTTATCTTTATATCTTATCTTTGTATAGTTCTTCTATGACACCACTAGAGATCTTATTGTCATAAATCACGTCCTGCAGGAGGTTGCGTTCTGATGGTTGTCCTGTAACAGTCAACTGCATGAGGAGTTGGAAAGGTAGTTCAGTAAATAATATCTTTAAAAACTACAAAAAAATCCCTTTCTATCAGCTGTGCACCGTTATGGTGTAAATATAACCTATCTACTAATTGGATCAAATATAAAAGTCAGCTGAATTAGTTGTACACAATTTAAACCAATAAATGTCATATAATTAACAAGGATAAACGTATACACTGATGTTTTTTAGTTGATGAGTACTGCAGATATCACTGTTAAATCATTTGATCATTGGTTTTATTATGAAAACGTCGAGACCGGAAATATTGTTTTCAACCCGTAACTTTACATGGAGGCTGCCCCATACCTCAAATCATCCTATAGATCCTACATATCGACTGGACGTGGATTCTAAAAGTACAATATACACTTCTCGCTAGAAATCTAATCAAAACGCGTTTTTTGGCCAAACTATCCTACAAATTAGGATTTTACAGAGAGGGTTATTTGTGAATAAACGACCATCTGTAACGTTTGCATTCAACGGGAGCACTAGAGGGAGAAAACTTTTAAACGTAATTATAGGACGTATTAAGCGCTCGAACAAACGACATATTTGGTTGTAATAAGGGCCTGAACAATCGGCCCATTTGGTCGTATGAGTTGGAGGACGTGTTGCAACTGTGGTAGCGCCAGCCCCTGCCGGAATGTTGCTACTCCTATAATCAGAGCCGTGGGAAGTACAGTAGGGTCACTGAGGGAGGTCAAGGTCCTCAATGATACCAATGCCTTACCATGGTTTTGCACTTGGCTTCCCATTACTGCATTATTGTAAAGGGAGGGGTATGCACTTGGTTGTAATGTGCTACCCTATCGCTAGATGCTGCCCAATCCGACACACAATCTGTTAAAAAATGTCCTAATATCTGTTAGGGTAGGTTTAAACAAACTCAATTCCCGCATCTCAAATTGCTGTATGGATTACAAACGAACAGTGACAGACCAAATAAATCCGTCATAAGCATAGGCTATTTCAGTTTAAATCCGAGGCCTAATACAATACCAAATCTAATGGTAGGCACATTTCTAAATTTCTCTGTATTTATTCACATATTTATTTAAGCATATTATTAAATCTATTTAACATTGCTTTTTCATACAGTGAGTCCCTGCAGAGTAATGTGAGTAAACCCTCCATCAGAAAGCTAAAGTGAGATACATTTTTAAATTGAGATCTCATCTTTCGTTTTCCCCCCACACAATGCAGCACCAAACAGCCCGAGTACGAGAGAGAGAGAGAGAGACTGGAGAGAGAGAGAGAGAGAGAGAGAGAGAGACTGGAGAGAGAGCGCAGATGAGCCCCAGCCGGGTCCTCTTTCAAACATACACACGCTGATACACATGCAACGCTCCACGTCCCACACACACATAAATGCCAGGTCACTCATACACATGCAACCCAATAACGAGAGCACCGTCAGTCCGAGCTGCATGCCGCTGTCGGTGGCAGAGCTAACCGCTTCACCGAGACACAGCGCCGGGATCCCGCGGTGAGAGGAGTCGCTGCTGCTGCTGCTGCTGCTGCATTCCTCCCACAAAGAGGAGCGGAGAGGGACCTCATTTGGGGGGCGGTAGATAATTCAACAGCAGTGCTGGGAGGAGAGGAAGGTGAGTGAATGCAGTCCAGTACTACAGCTGCTGTTGCTGGAAGAATAAGAAGAGGAAGAAGCTCAGTGTTGGAGGAGCAACATCATCCTGCACTCAGACTCAGACAGAGCAGACGGCCAACAGTGATCTAAGCACCTCCAGGCTTTCCGATGGAAGGAGAGCTGTGCAAGATCTAGTCCTGGGTGAGCCAACTTCACACACGCAACCACAACCACATACACACAATCATCTGGTGGTCCACTTGATGTGCTGTCTGGCACTTTTTACCACAGAGAGTTGAGAGACATGGGGTTAATCTCTTGTGTTTTTTTCCCCATGCTGCCACTCTCCTATCATCCAGATCTCAATGGTCACTTAAACATGATGACCGGCGGAGTGTAAGATTCACCCCCTGATCACTGTGACACTAGTTCACCCCCTCAGCCTCTTCTCACTCTGTCATGGTGCAGTCCAGGCGGATCGATTTGCTCTCTAACTCAAATGGACATTTGGTCTTATTATCTCACGCCGCCCGTGCTTTTCTTTTGTCATCCATGAGATGTTTCATCCATGCGAGCGCAGCCTCTCTGTGTGCCTGCGTGTGTGTCTTTGGTTGCCAGTTCTCAATTAGGATTTAATGATCTAAACGGGGCAGAGAGGGGAAGGCAGCCTATGATCGATCCCTGCAGTCATCTTAGTGTAAGAGGCTCGGTGCCTGTTGTTGCTGTGACACATCTGAGCCTCTGCCTGTGTTTGCTCAGCCCCTCTCCATCTCTGTTAGTGCCTTAACTGTCTCTCTGTTCAGTCCTTTGTGCATTTCCAGAAATAAACTGTTTCATAAGAAAGGTCTGACAGTTTTTCTTTTATCTCATTCCTCATCTGTCAGGGTGTATCACCGTCCCGGCATTTCTTGCATACATTTGCCTACATACATCGCAAGACATGTAATTACATTATTTAAATTTGGATTTGTATAGAAATAGATTTGCATTTGTTGATAGTCACAACTATGAAGTGTTTTTCTTCATGTAGCTTTCGTGGCATTATTAGAAAGTCGACAGCAGGGAAGAGACAGGAATTTAAGGGAGATATTAATGTGGAGTGACATGCATCAAAAGTGCTTGGCACGATCCGAACTGCAGAAATTCATGTTGAATGCCTTAAACTCTTTGACTACCAGGGGCTAACAGGGGTCTCTACCCTGATTTTATATGTCTTGATAGAAGGCAGTCACTTGGGTACTTACTTTAAATGATGTCACCGCTATCCCTAAATGAGTGCGAAACCAATCACAGTAATGCAAAAACCCACAAATCCACTGAAACGGGCATCTTATAGTTTTTCATTGCCGCTACATTTCTGTAATTAAAACCACAACACTTTATCATCCTCTCTCTATTCGCTTCTTGTGTGCAGTGAATGAAGCATTACCTGATTTGTTAACCAAACAATTAAACATCTTAGGCATCGATCCTGTGACGTGATTAGGTACAAATATGTTGTATGTATGGGGAATCATCTAGTTTTTGGGCAAATGTTGATCAGTCCTGTTTGCCATGTTCAAGTATGATTTAGCAAATGACTCGAAAAATGATGTGCAACCGCTTTTTATAGCCGCCATTAGTGTGTGAAATAATGGGTTAATGAAAAGCACATTGTAAAGTGCTTTCATGTTCAATTACCATTTTTCATGTTTATCTCATCAAGTTAAAACTATACTTGTCACACATGTGTCATTGTCGTCACGCGCTGTTGAAAGCCACATTAGCTGCTACTGTCTAAAAATCAACATGAGCAAACCAGCGTTGAAGTGAATGCAATTATACAACAGCACTTAATGGTACCCGAGGTGCCACTTAGCCTCTCTATTTGACAGATTTATGTGTCAGTAATGAAATGTCTGCTGACGGGTCTATGTGGCCCTCAGAGTGCTTTGTTGTATCAGACTTGTTAGTCTTGTCCATTTCTACTCCTACACTTACCTCCTCGTTTTGATGCTTTTTGCCGCACATAAAGCTGTCAGCCGTGCTCAATAGTGACATTAGCTCAGCTGAACACTGCCAATGCTCGGCCTCATTGTTTTCAACTCTGGAGTATTTATGAGGGAAGTAAAGCAGAGATGCATCCGCTGTCAGCTAGAGGAGGGTAGTGCTGCTCCTACAGAGGGAGTATGTGGGCTGAGGAGGAAGGACTAGAAGGAGGAAGAGGAGCGAGCGCCCCTATGAGTGGCTGTCAGATACCTGCAGGCTCGCTGGCATGTCTGCTGTCTTTGTTAAGATGTCCAGCTGGAACGATCAAGAGCCCTGTGTGCTGGCCGTCCTCCAACGCACAGACTACTGTAATGCCATTATAGATTTTCAGATGAGGCTGTAAGCTATTGGAGAGCTTAGAGAGAATTTGGCCCTTACAAATCTTTTATTTACAAATTTGACTGCGTCTTTTCATATTTGTTGTGATGATAGAAGCTGGCTGACCTGGTTACCTTAGGGAAGATGTCGACTACCATTATTTTCATACAAGGTAAAACAAGGCTCTTGTTGTTGTCTTGTTTTACTTTCCTGTAATGTGTTATATAGCTTTGTTGTGCATGTAAATGGTCTGCAAAGACTAACATCCCAAAGTTCCCTCCAGAGGGAGTTTCTCTCCCACACACACCTTTCTTAAAACCCCTCCATTGGACTCCTTTGTTTACTTCCGCAACATAGTGACATCACTCTGTAACACTTGAGTTCCTATTGGTTAGCATTCCAACACATTGTACGTGATAGGCTTAGGGGCGGGACATTTCTAAGCGGTTGACTAATCACAACAGAGCCGACCAGCTAACCAATCAGAGCAGACTGGGCTCTGGTTTTAGACAGAGGGTGAAAAGAGGTGCTGCAGCACAGGCAGTATGAGAAGAGCTTTTTGAACATTAAAGCATGTTACAGTAGAGGCACACAATTCAAATACTAACCTGAAAATGAACATAATAGGGCCCCTTTAAGATTGGATCTTCCTGCTACTTTATCTGGTCAAATGTACTTGTTTGACATACTAAGTCAGCATTGCAACCATGCGCCCCCCCCC
>NW_011350603.1:56934-121375 GCF_000735185.1 Notothenia coriiceps
TTACAATGAGTCTGACAGCAATGTCAAGTTGCATTGAACTGGACTGCAGCAGCTTATTCACCTGGTTTATGGTGGTGAGAATGTCTGTGCATATCATATGATTTATATGACATATCATNAAAATGTTTGGGAAACAAAGTGCTTTGCAAATATAATTCCTGTTTATTATTATTATCAACACAGTTACTTTTTTATACAGCGAGGTAAATGGTTAATATGCATGTATGTCGTTCAGTATGCGTTTACAGGTGAATACGTCTGCATTTCCTGCCAAATACTAGCCTCAAAAAGATTAAAATATAATTAATGCAAATAAACTACTTCTAATAATAATAATAATCATAATCAATTCAATAATGTAAATACTATATTATTTTATTATAGTTAAGACAAAACATGCTAAAAAAAAAAAGATATTTCTTAAATCTGTATTCAAATGTAGTTCCCTCTGTCAGCAATGTATCAACAACTACACACACATTTATATCAGTATTTCTCTTTGTTGTGGTTGACATGATTGCATGACTGTTAGGAGTTAAGGGGAGAGGCTGAGCATCACCATGAAATGTGCAAATTGACATAAAAATGAATAAAAGGGGAAAAAATGCTCCATGTCTTTTTAGGCTGTAAACTTTAACTGCCAACTAGACAGACATTTTATCACTCTTCCTCATGTATATTAGCAGATAAAAGGCGTAAAATACTTGAATGAATGGTAAATAAAGAATGCTGGAAATAACTGCATCTCCATTAGCCTATATGGGGGGTGCGCGGAGAACTGCGTTGAGAACCGCACTGAGAACTGCGCACAAGCCGAGCTCATAAGCCGAGGCCCCCTGCGCAATGTGAGGCCCCATGCAGCCTGCATGATCGGCCTGTAGGGAGGGACGGCCCTGATTGCAACATGTGTTTTCTTAGTAATGTAGCTCATTTAAAATGTGGATAAATCCTTTTAAGATCACATCCTATTTTCTGTAAAATGTAATGAGTTGAGCAACACCTCAATCAAGTAAGCCCTGGCACTCAGGGTTTTTCACTCCCTTTTAAAAGGCTTAGGTGCATCCCTAGAGCCGAATGAATGTGAAATCAATGTGCAGTGCATCGACTAACTTAATTACATTTCCCGGATCTAAAGAGTATCGTCCACAGTGGAATTCTTTAGCAAGTTCTCTAAACGGATATGTAATGGTTAAAAATTATGTGAAAAGGACCAGAAATAGTTCCAAAAAACAAGCTAGGGGCTTTGAAACTTTTATCCACAAAACAATGGGTGAGTACGTCCTCTTTTTATGTACAGTCAGGAATTAAAGCAATCATTTAAAATGAATTCAAGTTTTTCATTCAAACATTTAATCGTTTTGTTTGATTGGTCATATCTATCGCACCTGCAACTTCAGCCTATCGCCATTGTTGCCGCCGTAGAGAATACAACAGAGTTTTTCCAGATTGTAATTTGAAGCTGAGCTTAATATAATAGTTTTTATTGAAAAGTAGAGCAGTACAATAATGGTGAGCATACTGCAGTTTGTACTGAGGTGCAGTTTCTTTAAAATGACTTTAAAGGAGCTAGAAACAGAGCTTCTGTTTTTTTTAACCAACTGGATCAAAGCCCAAGCAATACATCAACTCAGTGCATTAAAGCAGACTAATAGAAGTGCTCTGATTTTGAGGAGTCCATTTATCTCCCACATAATTTCGTTTTGCTTTTTGAAGATTTATGCCAGTGTCTTCTTAAAAGATATATTTCGCTATAATTCAAAACTGCTATATTTTTCGCTAATATGCATGTCTAGTTGCTGAACCTATTTATAGATTGTATGGCACAGTACACACACTGCCACAGTGCTAGAAGATCATCCAGCACAAGCACTCCTCCAAGCTCTGACCATTTCTGTCGGCTGCCTTACACTTTTTCAACTCTCAATGCTTTTCCCCAGTTCCTTTCTCTACTGTATGTTTCGTAGAAGTCTCTAAGCTAAATTGACTTCAAAATCCGATGACGGGTCCTTTGTGATTTTATTGTACCAGTTCAGGATGACTAGAGCCGTGGTACAGATGAGAAGCAGCGAAAAGGCTGAGAAGTTTTTGCTCTTTGGATGCTGCATATTTTATGTTTCCTGAGGTCTCTGGAAGGTAGAGTCTGTGATGAGATGTCCGTAGTATTACGTAAGTACTAAAAGTGAGGCTAAGGGGTCTCATGTGTATAGATAGGCAATGCTTACTCACTCAAGAAGGAGTTACGAGACTACTCTTCATCTTTTGCTTTCTAAACTAAGTCATTCTGTTTGCCCAATGCTCCTCTGGAAGTGTGAGGCAACACTGACAATCCTGTTATGTACATTTACACTCAAAGATCAACACCCTATAAGAGACCTTTTATTTTTAAGTCTGGAAACAGAGAGCAAAGCGTCTCAAGCACTGGGATGAAGAGCTGGGTATTTGTGGAGTTTATATACTTTTCTCTCCCTACGGCTCATTTCATTTTATGTATTTCTATTGCTGCTGGCAGCTTGAAGTGGTGCAACCGTCCCTCCTTAAAACAATATTCTCCGGTATGGACCGCATGAGACTGCTTGAGAGTGCTGCAGAAAATGGAGTTCAAGGCACCTCATCAGAAAAGTACCATCTTTACCAGTCCCAGGAAACGTCCCGCTTTGAATTGTCTGGGCTGACAGAAGAAGTCGATTTACTTATTTTGACAGAAGTGGGCTGGAGCTTCTCATGAATAATTTACTTCAATCAACACCAACACTGCAAGACAGCAGCAATACCCAACTTCTACTGTTCCTCTGGGGGGTTCACATCAGACTCACAACTCTACTGTTGGATGTTACTCTGTTATTGTTACACTCACAACTGTCCTTCGTAAAATAACAGAAGGTAGGAACTATCTAAGCTGTGAGAAGGGGCATATAAATAAAGATTATACTTAAAGGTACATTAAGTAGAATTGGCCAAACAGACTCACTCTTGATTCAATTTTTCTGCTTGGCGTTTCACAAGCTTCACTGTTTTTGCATTTTTCCAGGGCTTTGTCCGCCATTTCGTAGCTTGGATGCATTTCTACAATCAGGCACCTGGTTGCTATGTTTTTATAACAGCAGTATCCCAGAAATCTCCCAAATACAGCAAGAAAAATCAGGCAGAGGGTTGCATGGTGTCTGAAAATCCAGATGTTTGTACCTTCTTTTTTAGTGGGTTAAGTTAAGCCTGTATTTCATCAATAACTGTCAGAGTATTAATAGTTACATTTCCATGTTTCAAAAAGGATATCACTTGCTTATAAAAGCTTATATCTCAAGGAGCTTTCAATCACTAAATACTAATTCGATTTTTTACAAACCAAGTGGTCGATAACAGATCTTTTAGTTACTATGCGTCCTTCCTGCTCTGTTATGGACCACATATGCAGCAGCTGAACCCGGCAGACGTGACTTTCTGCATTTTGAACCACTGAAGAGCCAGCTGTGTCCTACGGGTTGACTCGAGTTACAAACATATTCTATTCCTCTCCATGGGCCCTGCACACGGGTAGCTCTTTAATCAGCTGTCTTTAATTAGGTAATTATGAAAAAGATTAAATTAACACGTGCCATGCGGTGTGTTTTTGTTGTAAGACTGAATCAAAGGTCTGAGCTACGACACACACATTCACACTTCTTCATTTCCTTTTGCCTCAAGCCTGAAACGACAAATGACTGTGGCATTTAGACAAAAAACATCCTGAAATGTAATTAAGTTCAGATGCCTGCAGCTGCTCACACACACATGCACACACGCATCACGTCACCAGCTTCTCCTAATTGATTTTGAAGTGCTTGACGATCAAAGCTAGCTCTTTTTGGGCGTCGTGATGACCCATCAGTCCTGAACCTACTAATGACTCAGACTCTAACGACAATTTTTCATGTTGTGGTCAGATGCACTTAACACTGTGCAAGGGTATTAGGCGCATTATCAATTGATTATTCTTCAAATGGGTCCTTTCATCCCCAAGAGTGAACAGCAAGTTCGACAATCAATGCTTTCAAAATGTGTGTGTGTTTTTGCTTATAAGTTATGATGTTCCTCCCTCACTCCTGATTAAGAATGTGGCTTTTGAACCTTATGAACCCATTTGTATCTCCCAGTGAGCCATCAGTTTAAGCAAAGATTACAGTTCCCTTTTTTAATATTTCATATCAGCCATAACCCCCGATGCTCCCTAGTCTCTCTACTCTGTGAATCACACTGTTTGAGCTAAAGCTGTCTGTTATCTCCTTTTCAGCCACTGAACATAGATCAGATAATCAGTTGATCAAATAGCTTTCCTGAAGTGGAGATCAGTAGAACTGAGGGATGAGAGTAAACTGCTCAGTGAGGCTGCTGACTCGCTTTGACTTCACTTGATTTTACCTTCCTTTTCATCGGTTTAAAGGTAGCTTTTTTTTTTTTTTTTACTTTTGCAAGGTTGCATTAATGGTGCAAATTTTCAAACTTCACATTTTTCCAGCAGCACATTCACAATAGATCACCACTGTGTTTTGGGCTGATGGGTGATGCACATCTACTTCCCCCTTGCATGTGTGTCTCCATTTGGCTGGTAAATGGTGCTAATTTGTATCCTGGTTGCATGTGTAAGATCAAAATCAGTGACCTATTCCAAATTGAAATGAGTAATTCATGGTTCGTTGAATAAGAGGAATAACACCACTATCGTGTCTCCATTGCAAATATTCAGATACACTAGCTGGTTAGCTTAGCCTAGCTTATCACAATGCCTGAAAACGGGAAACCGGGAATAGCTTGTCTGGATCCTTCCCAAAGTAACAAAATCCACCTACCAGCACCTCAGAAACTCACTTATTAACACAATTATATCTTTGTTTAATATGTGCAAAAAACACAGTGTGAAACAATTAGCTGTTTTATGGGGGGTTATGTGAAGGGCTATTACTTGTATTAGTCACACATGTTCAGGCTGCTGTTGCATGCAAGTATTTTGTTGGAACAAATTCTCTTCTGGTGGAACATACAGTATAGCTACCAAACTACTGCGAGCTAACTTCTACCCGCTTAATGCATGCAAGAGATAATTAGCATCGTCCTTTGAGATTTTGAGCACCAGAGGGATTACAAAGTCTTAATAATGCGGATGTTTCACCGACCCAAGGTCAGAAATGTCCTGTTGCACTTTAGTGTTCATTGTGTTCATTAGTGCTTTTGAGCTTGTAGCTGGAAGGTGTTAAGACCATCTGCCAGCTGACAGAAACTGAAACACATTACTTCATTATGGAGATGTGTTGATATTGAACCAAGTGACCTTTTACTTTGACGAGAAAATGAAGTGTTCTCATTAATCTGGATATATTGTGAAAATGTTTAACTTGACATCATTGGATTCTGATTACATTTGCAGTTGATGGCTGTAATGATTTTACATACAGAGCGTGCATTATCAATACCAGTCCAGTTTGTATCCAGTGTTTGAATCATATCATGAAAAGCTAATAAAGGGCATCTTACAGTATAGCATATTTTTTGTTAGATATCTAAAAATTAATTACCCCTTTTAGTGTGCAGACTTCTGTTTTTGCATGCACGTTGTAAAAAGTGAGTCTCTTCATGAAGCCCCAGAGAGGCAGCACATATTTTAAGGCAAAGGCTTTTTTCCAGACTCGTCTTTGAAAAGGAAGTCAAAGTGTGAAAAAAATCTCTACATTCCTTTCTTTCTGCATCATTTGAAACGATAAATCTGCAGCTGTATGTGTCCATGTGCAACGGTGACAGATGGGTGTGAGGAGTTGGTGCTTAGCAGACTGTGCTTCCTCTTCCTCCCTCGCCTTCTTCCTCTCATCTTCCTCTCGTTCTTCAGGAACATACGGATTTGGTTTGCCTTTCAGAGGTGCTTGTTCAAAGTAAGTCTGTGAGGATCTTTTCTATGATCTGACTCCCAGCTGTGGTCAGTTTCTCTACTGTTGTTTTTTGGGACCTTGTAGGGGCTATACTCTGCTTGTGAGTTGTCTTTAATCCATTAATGTCTGTGGAGGTGGGTTGCGTGCTGTTTCTGAGAAGTCAAGGGTTATGCTTGTCAGACTAAATCACAATCTGTGGATTTGTGTGTCTATGAATATCTCACATGCATGTGTATGTACCAAAACATGTCTGTGTCTATTCAGTGCCCCCCTGTCACATTCCCTCAGGTTGACAGGTCTACTTTGATCTGTTCTGTTTGCCACACTTTGAGGTGAAGAGGACAAGATGCTCCTGGACATCAGGGTTATGAATTTATCATGGGGAGCCGGCAGAGACGCAGCAAGACAGTCTTGCATGGGGCTGACGCTCCTCTCTTCTTCACTAGCCTTTATTGGTTTGTGATGAATTATTCCTCTTTTCTTTTTTTTTTTTCTTAGAAAAATATTGATCGTCCTGTCTGCATGACAGTCGGCCTGTGTGACAGCTCGCTGCCAGAGCCTGCGTTAGATCTTTCAAAGACATCCCTGCCTGCTTTCCTTCCCGTCTGTCCCCTATACACCATGTACTCCCGCAGCTTTCTTTCAAATCATTTTCTTTTTACCCTCCCACTGCTTCTCGCTTTGTCTCATCAGTACCACTCTCAATAGATTTCTCAAAGTCGGGAAGACTGCTTTTACATGTCAGAGTAAACAGTTTCAAAAGAGGCTGTGAATAATTTCCACATCAGGATGTAGCTCTGAGGTTGTGTCTGTTTGCAGGGTCGAGGCTTTTTCTGTGTTTCTGGTGCGGTGCAGTTTGTGTTTCTTACTCCATCCAGCATTCCGTTTCATCCCAGTGCATCCGATGCTTAGTTCCTGTGTGATGTCAAAACAGATCTATGTTTAATGTGCAGGCAGGGCCCAATTACTCTGAGCCCATAGCTGTACCTAGAGACTTTAAAGAGGTCCCTTTGCATGCTAGATAACCACGATGGCGTGGCACAGCGATCCCCTTTAAGGACACTGATTGCTCATCCTCTACTCTGGTAGTTTTGACGTTTGTTGTCTGCTTTGGGGTAAATTTCCCACTGAAGCGTCATTTGAGGCTCATGTCTGGGTTCCTCTTTTATTTAGAAAATTTGATAGTCTCTGTGAAGAGCACATCAACACCCCTGCTCTTTGGTGCCGCTTCATCTCTCTCTTCGTCCTGGAGGCTTTTAAGGAAAACAACCGAGATCTCTTTCCTCCCTCCGTTTAACCTCAATCTGCTCTTCCTCCACCTTCCTTCTGTCTCCCCTCACTCATCCTTCGTCACCGGAGTTGACAACCTGTGTCATTTGACGAGGTTTACTTTGATCTCCTTTCAGAGCCTCTTCTGAGAGTTTGTATGTGCGTACATTTTTGCATTTAGCATAATTTATGTGTGCATATTTGTGTTTTTTTATTTTTTTACCGGCACCTTGCCTGTCTCCTATTTGTCCGAGTCGTTGCAGGGACAGCAGCGAGTTGATGGAATCTCTCTTGAGTTAAGGGAGTGCAGCTGTCAACTACCGATCCCATGACACCACACACACACACACACACACACACACACACACACACACACACACACACACACACACACACACACACACACACACACACACACACACACACACACACACACACACACACACACACACACACACACACACACACACACGGTTACAGTCTGTGTTTCTCTGAAGTGCCTCGCTTTTGACAAATCCATTTCACAGTCGCTCCTCCTTTCATGGCTCTGTCAGGATGTATAATCCCTCAACACCTTCCATACAAACATCGCACATCTCTGCTTTCTGTTTTCATCAGTCATTCTTCAAAAAATGTAAATTGTTCTGTTCTTCATCTGTTTCTATTTCCAGTTTAATTTAGCGTCCTTGTATCTCATAAATGTTTAAAGGCATTCCCCGTTCTCTTTCTTCCTATTTTTCCCTTTTTGTTTTTCATGGTCAACACCTTCATGCATGCTGCTTTCTCTTCCACTGCTTCCTTTCTTCAAACACTTGACTTCCTGCTTTCTTTCAACTAGAAGCTCCTGGTTGCATTAGCTAATCTCTCAGAAGACATGGCACAGATACAAGACCTACTACCTCTTCTACTTCAGCTTATTGCTATAAACATCCATCCCCTCATTATTCAACCGGCACAAATAAAGCAAATACGTTGTGATTTAAAATGAATGCTTTGGTCATATCCGTGAAAACGCAGCACTGCATGTGATATTGATGTTTGAAGATGAATCAACAATTAGCTGCTGATGTGCCATGAGAGTCTCTCTGTGTCTCTGTTCTGTGAGAGCAGATTCAGTGCCAGCGCTGTGGCTGGAGAACCTATAATTGCTTCAGAATACTTCCTGTAATTAACATCTCTCGGATAATTATGCCACAACCCCAGTCATCACTGTTCACACATTATTAGGCTCAGTGTGGAGGGATGAAAACAGGAACACCAGGGCTGCATGATGTGGAAAAAAATAACTGTGTGTGCTTATGTTGACTAATATTACAAATGCGATAGATGAGGGATTATCATTTTTGAAACATCATTGACATTAACATTTAAACATATTAAAGACATATAATGCTAGGTTCATATATGTATTTCGTGTCTCTACTGTGACACGTTTACATGCTTTCAATGTTCAAAAAGTGTTATATTTTTCTCATACTGCCTGTGCTGCAGCACCTCTTTTCACCCTCTGTCTGAAACCAGAGCCCAGGCTGCTCTGATTGGTTAGCTGGCCGGCTCTGTTGTGATTAGTCAACAGCTTAGAAATGTCCTGCCTATCATGTACAATGTGTTGGAGCGCTAGCTAATAGAAGTAAACAAAGAGTCAAATGGAGGCATTTCAGTCAGGGGGGGATGGGGATTGTTGCCTCTGCAGACCAATTACATGCACAAAAACCTATATAACAAACAAAATATTGCACTTACTGCGATTTTGATATTGTACTAGTCCATGTTGCGATTCTGATCAAATGTAGATTCATTGTGCAGCCCTAAAGCACAAGTACAGTATGCGGGCACACACTTTACTGTATTGTAACAGCAGAATATTTCCCGCTCTTTTCATCGGTGTGAAGGCTGTAAAAAAGCAACAGTGCACTTGTTCCTCATGAACATGGTCACATTTTAGCCCTGTCTGTTTTTCGACAGGGAGTTGTCCCAAATGTAGAGTTTGCTGTCTTTGCTGCAGCGACATTAAGAAGAGACAGGAAGTGGACAGGGCAGTGTGGCAGTTCCCGATGGCAACAGGACTAGAGGGTGGGACAATGAAGTAGGCCAAACAAACAAGCTTAGCCGAAATATGAACAAGAGACCATAACATAGAGCGGGATGGCCCAGGTCATTTCATCAGCATGTCATTATTCTGTAATCCCAGTACTGTACCGACTGCATGTGGATAGTGATTGGTCAGGGACACTTGTGGATATTGCTTTTTCCACCTTGATGCAGAAGAATACGAATTTGATCACAGATGTGCCCTATTTAATCAGAAACTGGTGTTATAGTGCAAGATTGCTTTTGTCAAAAAAGAAGAATCCAATTTAAAGTTTGTAGGTATTTTAGGAAACATACATTTAGAACAAAGCTGCAAGGGATTTATATTTGTCTCCTGCTCTTTCCTGAACAGTCTGACAGTCTTTATTTGATTTGATTTTGTTATCTTTGATTCATGTTGTTTCTATTCATTACAAAAATGCTAAAAGACAGGTGATGGGTATGTGTTCTTCTGGTTGTGTGGGCGTTGTTGCAAGATGTTAATTGGATTGAACAAAATATCTATTAAAGAGCAACACATTTCAGCCTACGATGACATGGGCTTTCTGAACTGTATGGCCTTTTTGAGGAGCGAGAAAGGGAACAAATATCGAAAGAAACTCTTATTTTTTATTTATTTTTTGCCAATCAAATCGGGATGTTCAAAGAATCTTTAACAATGGACAGTGGAACCAGGACTAAATAAAAACTACCCAACTGGAAACTGAAAATTGTGTAGCGTTCACTTTTCTTCAGTTCCCAACCATTTCAGACCAGATGCAGAGGAGATTTAATGAGACGTTCAACATGAAGTGACGTGATACAAACTAACTACACAGCACTACGGTTCCTTGCTTTCCAGTGGGAATGATGACCCCATGCTGCTCAGAGTCAGTGAAGACAGATACAAATGAGAGGGTCAGATGCCAGCTAGGATCATGTTACAGCTAGAAAGGCAAAGAATAAGCCAACTTCAAAGCTCTGTTTACGATAATGCCTTATTTCACATAAGCTATTTCAACCTCAATACTAATGGACACAACATATTATTAGCATATCCACAAGGAGCTGACAGAGCACATGTTGCAGTGACCTCTAACTGTATGTTTATGTCAGTTAATGACTACAGTTATTCTTTCACAACCTTGCTTGACTTTTTCCATCATATTGTTACACTTTTTCTTTACTGCTTACTTATTACTTACTTTTAAATCCTCTGTCTTGAAGCAATATTTTAGGATTCTGGGAAAAATGTGAAAACAAGGAAATGATAGAAAAAATTAATTGCAGAACATCAAAGTTTTACAGAGTGTTTATATGTCTGACTATTTCTTGGCCAGGTGCAGTGACTTCCTGTAGCTGGCAACAAGACTCAAGGAAGTCATTGGTCTCCAACAACATAACGTCCAGCACACTAATTCCCATTATATCATAACATGTTTTTTTTGGTTTGTATGCATTAGTTGCAAAGGCTTATCTAACATGCTGCTATCTTTACCTTTTTTTTGACCGTACAGACACTGTAAAGTGATTACACTCTCCTCTAATAAGCAAGAATACGAATAAGCCTATTACTCATATAATAAAAATTGATCTTTATATGTAAACTCTTGTTGGCAATTGTGCTGGTATTACCCATCTCACCTTGACTTCTTCTACTTGGTGCTTACCTCATCTCCACTCACAGTTTCCTGCTCTTCTTCAGGTCACTCTGGTGTCGTGTCTATGGGAGTCTGCAGGCCAGGCAAACATCCCCGACAACTAAAGTCACCTCCACAGAGTACAGTATGTGTTGTCACTACGCAAGCTGTGCATGTTTCAGCATTTCAGTGAACTTGGGTACTTGTGAATGTTGAAGGTGAAATGCTTCTGCAAACTCTCCTTAGATGAGTCCACTTTCTGTGTCTGATCCAGTTTTAGTTTTCATAATGTTGTCATTTTCAGTTGAGTGGAGCTCAGTCAGTGCTCTGTCTGTCAGCGTCTGTCGTATTGAATCACTGTACCTGTCCTCACAAACTGTCAATATGTGACATGAGGGAGTTTCATTTTCAGCTTTAGTTATGTTCATTCAAATCTGCTTTGAAATATAAGGGAATATATTTTTCTTTGAATTGGTCATATATTTCCTGGATAGTTCCTTGTTAAGGATGCTGAAATTCCTAAAATCAGTATATTTATGTAACAAGTAATGTGTAAAGAGAAAGGGCACCCACAGATAACTACGACATCATGAAGTATTTTATAATTTTTTTATCTCATTTAGGTTCAATTTCATCATTAACAAAACATTGTATGCAGACGCAGTAGGCAAAAAGGCTTTAAGCTGCATTCATAATCAAATGTCTCTTTGTTTCGCAAGGTTGTTCTCACAGCCTTGTGTTGAAAACAGCTAGTTAAGTTTCGTCCAATGATTATGTCCACTGCTAGCTACAAACAGCTGTCATCTGATTGATTGCAAGTCGAAAAGGTCAGCGGTAAACAAGGTCAAAGTTGAAATAACTTGAACTTTGAGCGCAGCGGTTGGCGATACATTTGCAGCTCTTTCCATAGAAACACAACGGCATCGCCAGCGTAGAGCCGTTTTAGATAGATACAGTAGATAGATAGATAGATCTTTAATTTGTCATTGTACAGGTACAACGCCTATCATGTGAATGCAGCTTTAAGAACACACTATATGATACTTATCCAGTGCAAAACAGTAGATAGACAAAGTTAATGAAGCTGGCGAACATGGTTTAGCATTAAGCAGAAGCATTTGTCAGCCATATGTTTGAGCCAGGAGTTGATGGAGTCCAAAGCTGAGCTAAAATTAGAGTAAACATTGGACCTTTTCATCTAAAACGACTCAAAATAAGTACACATTTTGTGTTATTTGTCGTGTCTGCTGATGTATAAATGGGCACGTCTGCTTATATGTTTATCAATGTCAAGAAGAAGATGATATTTAAGTGTTGTATTTCAGCTTGCTTCCACTGCCCCAAAATCCCTCCGAGAAGGTATTGCAGGTTCAAGTTTCAGTATCTATCCGCATGTCTTCCATTTAGTTTAGTGGGTTCACTTGCTAGAGGAAGGAGTAGTCTGAGCGTAAAAGCTTAAATCGCTCCAATTTGAGGAAACTTTAGTCCAAGTTAGAGAAATCTTTGCGAGCGATGCTTGAATTCTGTCTTATTAGGCTTTCGACAGTGCGTGTTATCCTGACAGGGGCTCAGTCAGCTAATCTCTAGAACATTGCGGACGGACAGCAGTAGGATCTAATATGATGTGAGATACACATACTCCCATCTATCTGCTCCATCTGTCTTCCTGCTTATAACAAGTGCTGTACCCACCTGGGACCCCAGCGGCACAGACTCTGATCTGCCTGATTCAGTGCCTTTTCAAAGATGTCTCTTCCTGGTTTATTACGTGGACAGAACTTTCTCCACCTCACTGCTGTCGAGTGATGAATTATGAATAGATGCGGATCCAGCAGCACCGCTGGCCGGACCTGAGGACTACTTTCAATTCGCACACCGCCTCCCCTCTCTGCCTCGCTGGTTCACTCCGCTAGTCAGACTTCTTCTCAAGGGACCTCCAAGGCAGTATTAGATTGCCGCCTGAAACTCTAACCCCGCCAATCATGTAAAGAAAAGTTTAATTTGTGTTTGTGTAGTAACACAACGTAGTAACACAACGCTGCCCCTGCGTTCGACTTCTACGTGAGTGGCATCTCTTCTTACTGCTGTTAACAATTCTCACAGGAAGAGGAAAGAGCAGAGCGTGTGTGGCCCGTCTCAGATACTCGTTGACTCCAGATAACCGGTTGTAATTGGCCTGGTTGATGAGCAGGCGGCAGGCAGTGAAAGGGAAGGAGAAAGGACAGGGATCTTTTTAATGAAGCCAATGAGAAGGACATGGAGAGCCTGCAGGCTTCAAGAAGGATTAGGGCAGGCTCCAGCTGATTTAGGCTTATGATGCTTCCACAAGTCTCTCAACCTTGAGGGGCTGAAAAAGGACAAGGAAAGTGACACAGCCAGAATAAAGAACGAGAGTTCACATCTTTCTTTTTTTTTACAGTCTACGTGATATGCAACAGTCTATTTTTCTCCTCCTTTGTGATACGTTGATCTTTAGCCGCCCTTCATCCGGAGATGTTGGTAAACAAAATGATTTTTCTAAAGGTCAGTGTCCCCAAGACACTAACCTTTTAATACACAACTCACATGCATTCCTCTGCAGATTGAGGACAGTGTGTGTGTGTGTTTGAATATGCATGCAAGTCTCTCTGTATCTGTATCCCAGTGCATTCATCCGTTTTTAGATTTGAACACGTACATCTGTGTGTGTGTGTGTGTGTGTGTGTGTGTGTGTGTGTGTGTGTGTGTGTGTGTGTGTGTGTGTGTGTGTGTGTGTGTGTGTGTGTGTGTGTGTGTGTGTGTTGATGTGAAGTGCAAAGGACTGTGAGCTAAAATATCCCGTCTCTGCCTCTCTGGATGCGGCAGGGCGTGCAAGAGTGACAAAGAGTGGAGCCAATTGGCATGGAAAGGGCCATGGCTGAAGTGATGGCTGGTAACACAGCAGACAAGCCAGCCAGCCAGGAAATAGATGCCAACAGAGATACTGATCACACTCACCTCCACCTCTTGATGACTTTGTCTCTCTGCTTCTGTCACTGTGCCATGTATCTAAGTGGAAACTAGAAAGTGTTTCAATGATACCAATAAACAACTTTAGTTGTGCATTTAAGGGAGAAATCAAGTCACATTCATGACTCTGTGTTTACAGGGTTAGGGTTGCCTGTTAATATGCTCATTTGAGCTTGTGAACATGATTCTTGGTAAAGGGGCCCTATGGGGTTTTCCGTTTCGTGTTGTGTGTTATATTGGTTATTGTGCATGTAAATGGTCTGCAAAGGCTAAAATGCCAAAGTTCCCTGCCTCAAACGCCTCCATTGGATTCCCTTTTTCATGGGATAAATGTGCTGAAATTATACGTTTACCGTTTATTTTACCTAAAGCATTGATGCCTGGTGATGAATTGTCATTATTTTGGGTCTACCGTGTCAAACTAATAGGAATGGAGAAAAAACAACAGCAATATTATGCGTTAAAATTGCCCCTAGGTCTCAATTTCCCCGGCATAATGGAAATTAAAGAGGGTATATACAGTAATAGGTTGAACAGGTGCCATGCATACGGAAGCAGGGAAGGCAGAGGAGTTGACAACCTGCCATTTACTCTGAAGAGTCACAAAGTAATGGCTGTTTCCAAGTCATTACATTTAGAATGTGATCACTGTGCTTTCAAGGACACACATCTTGTAGTCAAATGGCCCTTGACGCCTTCAAACAGGATTTTGTCATTCTATCAATTTATCAGTTTCTGCCAGACGGAGACCTAATCACAAATGATATTGTATTTCTTTTTTAAAACAACCCCCAAAGATTTGGACATGGGCAAATGAACAAACCAAACACAAACTATGCGTTCGTTCTATAAGGTCCCCCAATTACGTCCTCTCTGTGCTGTGTCACTTCTCATCCCTGAGAGAAGTAAGTCGAGTATGTAGCCTGAGAAGCAGCCTGGGCCGGGGGGTCAGTTTTTGCCTGACACACTCTGTTCACAGGGGCTTAAAGGGAGGATGGACATTTAATACGTTAACTGCCAGTAGCAGCCTGTCCTCATGATAAGCTGAACAGAGAGCCGGGGGCTGACCCGAGTTGTCGTTTCACTGTGACACCCATACTTTCCTGTCCAGAAGCAAATGACAGTGAGAACAAAATTGGTCTAGAAGACCCCTAAAAGATTTTCCCAATAGTACATTTCTATCATTTAAGATAAGTTTCACAGACTCTTTTATAATGTTTTTTGGACTTTTAAATGATAGAGTTATGCTGACTCACTCGCTTGCCGAGAATAAGATAAGAAGATCAATACCACTGTCATGTCTGATCGTAAAATGTGAAGCTTGCAATACAATATGATGCAAAGGATACGAGAATACTTGGTCAGATCAAGTCTGAATTTGTTTCTGCACTTCAGAAGCTCCAATTGCAACATCGACAAGAACAAATAAGAATACACGAAACAGTGAAAAATAAATGTAAGATAACATTACAATCACTGAAGACATTGTTCAAGACCTTATACCCACATTTGATCTGGGTTTTTAATATGAAGATTGACTGGTGCACAAAAGAGTGCTTCGGTCTAACCTTATTACATTTGATGGAGTTCATAATCACTGTTCAGGACATGGTTGGGATCAGAGATTATTGGAGATGGTCAGTTGAAGAAAGACCAGTATTTTGGGGAAATTTGGGGGAAAATGACTCACCTTGCTGTTATATTCAGAAACCAAAGTTGTAATAACATGTTAAGTTGTGGGTTTATGTTTTAGACTATCTCTAAAGCTACATCAGACAGAAAGTGATAGGAATATTTGTTACCCATACTGTGTGATGAGTGTATTTTCAGTTTCTGTTTATTTGTCACTTAAGAGCCAGGCTAGCTGTTTCCAGTCGTTATGCTAAGCTAGGCAAATCATCAGGCTCAGGCTTCATGTTGTGTGAGACGAACTAAAATGATATAATATAGAACATTTCCGCTTAAAAATGACTAAAATGACGATCTATGCTTTTATATTTTGGTGAGCAGTGTAATCCCAAATGTTTCCAATCATTTCTAAATTTAGAGAATCCACTGTATGTGGTTGACTACCTGTGAGCCTCTCCGCTCACACAGGGTTCAAATCAGGACGGAAAGAGCAGGTTGGTGAAACACAGGCGTTTATTAACTCCAAACAACAATATGCGCGGGTCTCAAACGTTNCACTTTACTTCAATACTTAACAAAACTCGGGTCTTTATTAAAGTTTTAACTTAACTCTATTGCAGAAAATAACATGGTGGGTTTTGAACTCTGTGCAACTAAGCCAATATCTTCTTAAATGTATTCCTTTGTGTATGGACGAGATCCATTCAGAAATGCATTTTAAATAACTTTTTAACACAAGTTTGATTTCCTTTCAAGAAATATCGTTATGTCATATCAAAAAAGAGGAATTACTCTTGACTTAATAGAAACCACTCAATACTAAAAGATCAGCTCTTAGAATCATTAATTACTATAATTGGAATTTTTTAATAAGCATACGTCTATTGACTGAGCTCTAAAGTCTCATGAGGCCTTGAAACAAACAAGCACCGGATAAATACGTCTGCCATCCATGTAATTGGCCTAAATTGTGTGTGTGTGTGTGTGTGTGTGTGTGTGTGTGTGTGTGTGTGTGTGTGTGTGTGTGTGTGTGTGTGTGTGTGTGTGTGTGTGTGTGTGTTATCCTGTAGATGTGTCACCATGCATTACAGTGACGGCCTGTGGCCCCTCCAAGAGTGGCATCAAACTTAATGGCCTTTTGAGCCACAGATCCCTTTGTGTTAACTCAAGCTGACTGCTCGGAGGTTTTGGATTGTGCGGAGGTGTTTGGGTATATTTGTTTTAACCTTCAGCTGTGGACCTACCTCAGTACAAAATATAACCGGTAACTGGTAAAAAATAAACCATGAAAAAGTCAGTCTAAACATGATGTTTGATTGAGATGATTCCCATAAAGAAGAATGAATTAAAACAAGACTGTATTATAATTAGATTACATTTACAGCAGCATGTTAACAAGGCTTTGCTCATGAGTTAAGAAAAAACAAAACATGAACAGTAAATAAATGCATATCAAAAGTAAACATATGTATCATTTATAGAAAATAAGTTAGAATACACTAAACATAATGGATATTGGAAACTGCATACATCATACATAATGTTTTGTTGTTTGGAATTTTCTATTCAGAATATGTGAAGAAACATAATACAATTGGACAAATATCATAGCAGTAGTTTATTAATTTCAACAACAGTATACATTATTTGCATTGTAAGGAGATATTTTAGGGTTAAGGTGAACAAAAGTAACCTTGGTGGGAAGTGTTTCCTCTTCAATGCTACCACTCTTACCTCAGCCATATGCAGTGTTAATTGTTGATTAGATATTTCCCTTTCACACTTACCTAGAATGAGAACGTCTCAAAGATGCATGGCACTCCGGTCTACTGTGGTTACAGTTATTGAACAGTATATAATGAATTTGCTCCACGTCAATACTGGATTGTGGGTCAAACACCTTTTAATGTATTAACCCGACATGTGATTTAATTAAGAAATATCCTAATGAAATCAGGTTTGTTATTGATCTGTAGATATCCGGCAATTGTAACTTCCTGCTGGTGGGGAAACAGTGATCCATAAGTGATCTACCACCTTTGCAAACAAGTCAATTTAAATACCCATTTACGCACTACAATAAAACGGTCTGACAGTAGCTCATGTCAAAATAAGCTGCAACTTGGAGAAACGGCATACATTTATTGAACGTTACAATACTAAGTTTTAATTCAAGCTACAAAATTCACTTCAGACTCTTCTTTCATGTTGCATAATAATTTGATCGTCCACTTAAAATAAGTCATCCCAGACTTCAGGACGACAGATGATCTGATTAGATATTCCAAACCTGTTTTGATTTTTAATTACTAAAGAAATTCCTAACATACTGCACTAATAAACACTTAAAGTTGTGTGATTAATGAACTCATTGGCAGATGTTGCGTTCAGAGTGCCACACAGATTAATGTGAAATATGTGGCTGCTTGCATTCCTCTTGCTTAATGATGTTTGTCTTTTGTTTTGGAAAAGGACACTTTACAAGCTGACAACAGGTTATTATATCTAAACAGATGGAGGATGTGCAACACTCAGGTCTGTGTAGCATGAATAAATTGGTTGAGAGAAGCAGGCTGCGTCAAACAAATCTTTATTATTCAGACCTTGGTCAAAACTAATGTGTCTACAAATTGATTCAGGGATGACTGACAAATAGTCACAAACTATTTTGATAATTGTTGAATGTTTCAGTAATTATTTTGTGCAAAAATGGCATTAAGTGTTGTTTTTTAGCCTCTAAGATGGAGTTTTATTTATTGTATATTTATATAGAACATTAATTGGAGAAAGTGGGATGGCCATTCTTCACTGTTATGTAATTGTACAGACCAAATAGTACAATGTGCTGGAACGCTACCCAATAGAAGTGTGACAGGCGGGGGGGAGAAGCGTGTGTGGGAGATAAACTCCCTTCAAAGGGAACTTTGGGATTTTAGCCTTTGCGGACCATTTACATGCATAAAAACCTATACAACAAAATGAAGGAAAGGGAAACCACCCAAAAGCATAAGGCCTTTTTAAATGAATATTCTATAAAAATAATCAGCAGATGCATAGATAATGAATATTATACAGCCTGCAACTAGAGTCTTGCAGCACAAAAGTTCAGTTCATGCATAACAAGTGCAGAATCAGTTACTGTAACATTATAGCTGAAGTTTGATCCACCGTCAGTCATGTACTGCAGGTCTGTGATGTTTATCAGTGATGTTGAATGAGAGTATCATGTGTTTGTCTCTCTGTCTGTACATCTATAAGCCCCTAAACAGTTCCAGATACATTCTTAATCACCTCTTTGTGTCCTTTGGTTTCATTGTTCATGCTTTCATAGAGCAGAAGTGCAATTTAAGAACCTCACTGTAATCCATTATTATAATTAAAATCCCATTTGGCACCTTTTAAATAGTGTTCCATATGATTACATATGCATGTGGTGCATTGGTATAATGGAAGTTTCCCAACATATCTTATCAGCTAACTGCGACAGTTTTATTATGCAGGGCCGGAGGACGACACCACATTTAATTAGTGGACTGTTTGCAAACGATGGCCCTCATCCATCTTTTTCTGACTTCTACTGTCACCTCAGGGTCCACAGCTGCTGGTCAAATACTTACACATATACTATACTCATGTAAATGCATAGGCACGCTCATACTGTGCCCCAGCTTTCTATTCTTCATGGGGTTTCCTTGCCTGTGGTGGTTACCATGGTCCTGCCTTTAGTAACCATCCATCACTACAGTGCAAGGTGGAAGTTACAAGTCATTAAAGGGAACAAGCAACTCAGTAATACCTCTGTCTCTGTGCCTTTCTATCACTTCAGGTGAGTGTGTGTAATGGCCTGTGTGCATATGTGTGTATTCCCTGGAGCATGCATGCACTGCCAGGGATTTCAGGATGTTCAGGATTGATATACACTGACAATGGAGTAATGTGTTTTCTCTGGTGGAAACACACTCACAATTTGTGCTTATGTAAAGCAATATGAGTGGGCATGGTTGAAATCAGTGTGAGTGCAGCCATTTGAGGAGCTTTGTGATGCTTCGGCCTGTGTGCCTTTCGGCTTGAATACACCTACACACACTCTAAAATACACTTCCTGCTCATTTGTCATCTGGAAAACCTGCAGCATGATTATCGTTCCGGCAGCCTTTTCTGCTGCTGTTCATTTATCCAGGCCCTTTCTTGTTTTAAATAACACACACATATATATAGAGTGCTATAGCGTTAATATAGAGGTATATTAACGCTTGAATTTGAGCTGTAAAGGGGCTAAGATGCTTGTGAACAATATTGTACACCGTTGTGATTTTCTTAGATAATGTCACTTTTTTACTTATTGTCAATGAATCCCCTGAAAGTAATAAGAACAACTAAATATAGCTTATTCCATTGTGCCACGGAGCTCCCAAAACTATTAAAAATACATCAGTCCACCACACTGTTGCACTGGCTGACAGATTCCTTCATTACTATTAACATGGGAACTGCAGTTTATTTTGAGTACATCCTACATAGATCAGCCTGCTGCCGGAAACACTCAATAAAGCACCACGTGTGTTAATTCGCACCTTAAAATAATCCCCAAAAATGTTTGTTAGAGTGCCCATGCTGTTTTTTATTTTGGAAAAATTAAGCTACATACCCGTGACGTGTTTTTCAAGATTTTCAACAAAAGGGCTTGGGGCTTAAAGTATGACGAGACTGACTAACTGTTGTAGGTTTTTGGTCTTTTCATCTTTTTTACTTCAAACAATTGAATATTGCTTTCTCTTCCTTTAAAGTCTCACATAACACGAGAACAGCCCACACAGCTTCTGTATTTGCTCACACAGGCCCAGTCTACTTGCTGCTCGGCTGCATTGAAATCCTTTGTCATTCCACTCTCACACACACCGTTTTCACCTTATTAGAGAAGCTTTATGCATACGTGAGTAGGGTGTGTGCGTGTTTAATGTGTATGAGTTGTCTAAACGTCAGCACTGCCCTCTGTCTGATCCCATCCTAATGTCCTCATGTTGAAACATGTGGGGTTCTCACCATCTATTATTTTTAATAGCCAAGAAGGAGCGTTTGCATAAAGCACATTAGCTCAATTTGCTGTCATTCAAGCCCCTAATGGTGTCTGTTTAAACAAAAAAGAGTCTGGTGGGGAGGTAAGGCTGGAGTAAGGGTAGTCTCAGGAATAAATTATGTAGTTATTTGTGCAGGGAAAGCTGGTAAGGGGGAAGAGAGATGGCAGAATAATCGACCAAGCCCCCTGCCCTTGCAGCTTTAAAGCCCATTTACTGTCTAAATCTGGCTCTGCTGCTCTCTAACCTGACTTTTATTTTAGCTAAAAGGCCACAGTCCCTCTCCCTCTCTTACTTACATTGCAGGGATTTGGATGGTAATTGGGCTGCGGTCAGAGAACACATGAATACCGGGTCAGCCACTCTGAGATCCATACGCAGAGAGAGAGGACACCTGGCAGGAGAAGTGGAGGGGTGTCATCGCTGGATGATTGCTTACCACTCCTGCAATTAAACTATTCACTTACAACTATAATTAAGAATGCCTAAAAATAAATCTATATCAAATAAAAAATTAAAATGTTGGCCTAGTACAGTGGTTCCCAACCTGGGGGGCGCCAAAGATCGCAGGGGGGGCGCCAGGCCTCAGATGATTTGAGGCCAAATGTCATATTTAGACTTTTTTTTATTTTTTAAAATATGATTGTAACGCAATACATGATTGTCACTAAAATGTCTCTACATTACAATAAAATATACAAAATAATTGATTAATTAATTTGAATACAAATTCAAGTTAGTAGCTTTTAAAGGCATAAAAAGACAGAAATGTATAATTGTTTCTTTAATAGAAATGTTTCTTCTGCCCGTAAAGTGTCCAAACCGGGCTTGTCTGGATAAATGCATTTTTAAAACATAGTCATTGTCCATGCCGGTTTCAGTTGGATTATTTGTCACAGTTGCTCCGGTCAGATCGGTCTCCTCCATTTTGTAGATTATTTGACTTTTGAATCCACATAAACACATCGGCAAAATCCGGCTTACTTTGAGCATGTGTTTTAAACAGTTTAATCCCTTTGTGAATTGTTTCCACTTGCGCCGTCCTTTAATTTCTTCATTCAGCGGGAATCCAAAGGAATTAATCCTGAGTCCAATAACCATCAAAGTCACTCCAATAGTGCTCCTTAATTACGCTTTCACCCTCCTTTAACAACATACTTCACATTCATCCAGTTTGTGACAGTAGTTGTAGCATTTTGAGACTTTTAAACTTTAATTAGCGCTGTTGCGCCCGCCCCCCCCTTGTGTGTGTGTGTTGGGGGGGCGTAACTTCCAACAGGAGTCATTTTGGGGGGACCTTAGGGAAAAAAGGTTGGGAACCACTGACCTAGTAGACACTATTAAAAGTTTAGGTATGCCCAAAATGACAGCATTTCAACTTTAAGGATACTTGTTTAAGAAACTGCAGCAATGCGTCCAGTAGATTTTGAGACCACTCACCTAAAACACAAGTCAACCTCATCGTGAAATCAGAAGATTATCGAAGTCATCATGAATACCCGGTCAGCTCTGCCATCTGTACTTTACAGACCCTGAGATCCATACAGAGAGAGGACACCTGGCAGGAGGAGCGGAGGGGTGTAATTGCTGAATGATTGCTTACCACTCATGCAATTCACCTTCCACTGTAATTAAGGAGGCCTTAATCAGCATTTTAATTTAGTTGCACAAGGATCAGAAAAAAACTAAAAAGTAGAGTTATACAGTAAATAAAAACAAGACTAAGAATCTAAAGCCATGCTTGCGGCTCAGTGACGATGCCCTGAAGACAGCCGTTTTAGATCTAAATGATAACATCAGCATTTAAACATGCTCATGTTTAACATGTAAAAATGTAAAAAAAAAAGAGGTGGACCCAAAAAACTCAGAGGGTGATTTAAGCTTGACCAGTTCTGTGAAGGTGACCGTTATAATCACATGATCAATTGTGAAATTACTCTGTTTATTCAGATTAATTCGAGTTGAATACAAAAATGTCTAAGGTTAAAGGCAGGGTCATAAAGGCCCTTTGCATGCAGATGAGACGGGGCATTCAGGAAGATAAAGACACTAACAACTAATTATCGCCTTACTTTGCATGGGTAGCTGCAATTTTTGGAACGACAAAATGAAAAAGGGGCAATCAACAACTGCTCTTTTCCTTAATGACATTTTAATAACATCCTATTCCCAGTTGTTTTATCCAGCTCCTGACGGAAGACTCTGTTGATACCATGGCAATCACTGCACACCCAGACATGTGCTGAATATTGTATATCAGCACACGTCTCAATATCACTGACATAGTTGTTTATTCATGTTGATGTCACTTAACTCTTACTAAATGTTAAGGGGGCCTTATGAGGCTCGTCTTCAGCTTCATATTTGTATTTTGTGTCTCTACTGTGACATGTCTCCATGCTTTATTGTTCAAAAAGGTCTTTATTTTTCTCACACTGCCTGTGCTGCAGCACCTCTTTTCACCCTCTGTCTGAAACCAGAGCCCAGTCTGCTCTGATTGGTTAGCTGACCCGGCTCTGTTGTGATTGGTCACCCGCATAGAGATGTCCTGACCATTAGCCTATCAAGTATGATGTGTTGGAGCGCTAGCCAATAGGAGGGCGAGTGTTACATGGTGATGTCATTATGTAACGGAAGTAAACAAAGGAGTCCTATGGAGGCGTTTCAGGCAGTGGGGTAGTGTGTGGGAGAGAAACTCAACTGGAGGAAACCATTTACATGCACTAAAACCTATATTACACACAGGAAAGGAAAAAACCCCAAAAGTGTAACAGAGCCCATTTAACTGTTCCTAAATGTTAAATGGAAATCATAGAATCTTTGACTTTCTGTACCGTGGCTTTTATTTAGCCAGAAACATTCTGTTCCCTTTTAAGTACTTCAATGCTTCAGGCTACACAAATGTGTTCCTTGTTGCTAACATGTCACCTAAATTTGTATCACAAAGCTAGTGTGATCTGCAATGCAAGCGTCTGAAGAGAAGACAACAACAGTGTTTGTCTGTGCTCGCATGCTGTCTTTCATTGTCATGGCAGAGTATTTTCTTTTATAGAGGGAATGTTTCAGGCTTTAATATATCCAATATATTTTAGATTGCACTTAAGAGTCATCCTCTTTGATCAAGGGCCTTTTTCACGGCAGACATTTTGTCATGTACCTGTAGCAAAAGCACAGGTTTTAATAATGGCTCAGTTGCATTTAGCTATTTCAGTCTTAGGTTCCTTGCATTTTGCATTTTGGACCACTTCCACACTGCAATGGCTTACAGGGACACTTTAATTTAACAGAGCCATTGCTAACGTTATTAGTTACACTCTTCCTGCAATAATAAGTTAAAACGTCTACTGTAAAAAGGGTCTATTAGCCTCCAAGCTCAGAAGGATATTCTAAGTAAAAAAGCTGTTAAACTTTCATAAACTCAAAGTCCATAACAAACTATTCGGTGATGCTGGCCGTGTCTTTTTAAGCCTTGAGGCATTACAAAGTCATTACATAAATCATTTGAAAGTCAACAGCTGAGAAGCCCAAATATGTAAAGCTGACTAAACCGCGCATCATTCCTAACGGATTTCAATCTAACCTAATTCGGTTTCAATTCAAACCACCCCCTCGTGTATAAATATTGATTTTATTCCAGAATAGAGCATTACTTCGGGCAGTTTTTCTAATAGAAAGTACTGGATGAGTAAATGTTGCCTGGCAACCGAATGTTAAGTTAAAGAAAACTGACCTTTTGTCTAATGCTACAGGATGAGTGCACACAATATGCACTGACAATGATTTTGCATATAATAAGTCTTTCTGACAGTGACAGCAAATGTTCTTTTCATTACAGTTCTTGGGCAGCAGGTGACCTAAATATGATCACAGAGAAGATGCAGCAGGTAGAGTTAAGGCAGGAAAGCGAGTAAACAGGTACCACAGCCTGAAGGCAATATTCCACTCTGAGATTTTTATGAAAATACTAACCTAGATATTTACTGAAGTGCTAATAAAGGAATGAGCAGCAGCCGTGCAGGCAGGTGGCTGCAGACGAGACATTCAGGGGAGGTCAGCGCACGGAGGAGGAAACTGGTGGACAGGTGGGTTTCAGACGTGTGTGGAAAATAATACACTATGAAGAGAATTTGAAGCTGTAGGTGGGGGGGTGCAGGCATCTCCATGACAACGTTAGACACCTTCAGTATTGTTCTATCGAAGCTGATGTGCACAGAGCTGCATATTGATTGTGCCTGCCAGACATGGCTGGTGCAGATTGGAAAGTGAACATCCTACTGTCAAGCTTTCATGTACCTCAATTTATTCAGTGATCGTGATGTTTTGTTAAATTATTGTTCCCTTGTATCTTGTCTTCAATATTTTCCCTTGAGGATTTTGCAAATGGAGCAAGAACAATGTCAGACGTAAGCTGACAATAAAGTATTATCGTATCTGCAGTAAAGTACAAGGACTAAGAGTGAAGGTGTTGACACTCTTTTCTCAGCAGTTCCTCAACTCTCTGTCTTCAGTGTCAGCTAAGGGTCAGCAGGGTAGACTATGGTTGTGTTCCTGCTGTGCAATCAAAGATAACAACAATTATTTTTGACTTCAGCTCAGTAGCAGGTAACAGCAGCCTCCTGAGCAGCAGCAGCTCTGTGTGGAGCCCACGGGGGGATCATGTACAGCAGAGTGCACACGGCCCCATCCACCTGCTGCTGACCTGTGTCTCTGCCTATTGTTGAGTGACTGCTACCAGATATGTGTTAGGAAAACTGGCCATGTGACTGACATTTTTATATGTGAGGTGGGGGCTGTGGGGAAGGAAGTGTGTGGTTACTTTTGTAGTCGCTGCCCACCTGCTGTTTACTGGAACACATGGTTATGAAAGTAGGAAACTTCTTAACATTCAGATGTCACTGCATATTAAAGTGCTTTAGTTACTGATTTCAGTGATTATATATAATGAAACTGTACATAGTTTACACATCAACGTTTCACTGACTTTCAAACTGACTTTCTTCACATAAATTGCTGTACAGAAAGGGATCTGGGCAGAAAATGGAAAATCTGTGGGTGTGGAGTTAGAAAGAAGTGAATTTAGCAGATCTGTGTAGCCCGCTCCTCATCTCTGCTTGAGGCTAGCAGCCCAGGATTACATTGCTGAACTATGGATACTCTTGCATTGTGGATAGGTGCCAAGTTGTGAAGAAGAAAGAAGAATGTGTGGAATAAAACAAGACACAACGCCTGAGCTTTCATGTATGGTCGTTTATAAAGAATGGACCAAAACACAAGGACTGCTTTTGAGTGCAGAAATAGCATTTTCTTATTCTAGTGGGCCTTGTTAGACTACAGTGATAGACAAAATGTGTGTCCCGCCTGTGAAAGGCTGTCAGGCTGCACAATCTAACACATGGAAGTGTGTGTTGGCAAAGTACATTGCTGCCTTCCACAGTGTCCTTTCTGATCCAAACAATGGGTTTATTAACAATCTGAGATGTCCACATTTTGTGCTTTAAACTTATTTTAAAGGGGCTTATTTTCAGAGAAAGAAAACTCCCTCTGGAGGGAACTTTGAGATGTTATCCTTTGCAGACCATGCACAAAAACCTATATAACACACTACAAGAAAATGAAAACCCCAGGAAGCATAATAGGGCCTGTTTAAGGAATATTCTGCTAATTTTAAGCCTGTCTTCTACCGTTCAGAAAGTTAATTTAATTCAGCGGCAGGTTGGGTAATGGAAATATTCATCTCAGAGCCGGGTGTATTGTAAATGTGTGGAGGAGAGGGACTTTAAATCTGTCATGAAGTCATCTGCAACAGTAGCAGCTGTGAATTTAAAACCCTTTAATACTGTCTCCTTATATCTCACAGTAATAGATGTGTCTATTATTACTTTGTAACTGATGAGTAGGGCCCGGCACATTTCTGGTAACATTTGTGTTTCAATGTTTTTTCAGGGACAATTGTGTCAATGAGCACATGTTGTGTTTCATTTTAGTGACATAACCAGCACATATTGAAGGTCAGGGACCTCCTGATGTGTGAAACAGTTATAGTCCCACTGCTCAGTGTTTTAACACACTGTCAGCCTCACCACTCAATAATGACGATGTTATTGAATATGTTTCCTGGAGTTTCTCTCCACCATCCCACTAGTTGGTATTTCACAATGGACTTTAAAAGGATTAGCACTCTGGCTGCCAACAGCCACCAGCAGACGGAGGGGTGAAATTGTGTGTGTGTGTGTGTGTGTGTGTGTGTGTGTGTGTGTGTGTGTGTGTGTGTGTGTGTGTGTGTGTGTGTGTGTGTGTGTGTGTGTGTGTGTGTGTGTGTGTGTTTGTGTGTGTGTGTGTTGTTGTGTTTGCTGTGTGTGTGTGTGTGGTGTGTGTGTGTGGTGTGTGTGTTGGTGTGTGTGTGTGTGTAGGTCCGTGTGTGTTATATGAAACCCATAGGCAGGTCTGGCTCCTCTCATATAAGCCTCATGCCTCAGAGACTTATGAGATGATGTGATGGACTGGGCTTTTGTGGTGCACTCAGTCGTAGCCTTCTGCTATGGCCAGTGACCTTGTCAGGCATTTACTCAAAGATATACTGCGCCATATGATACAATCTGTTGATTGGATTGTTCATTGTCACTGTCATATTTTATTTAGCATCTTTACATGCAGGTATTTTCTTCTCCAGAGACTTTATTTGTTGATATTCTACCTCCCCACGGTGTATACATGGACCGTTTTGTGTGCCTTTTGCAGTGCTAATAGCTGTTTAAGTGTTTTGAGAGGCTGCAATGGTTTTCCTTTTTTATGCATTTTCAGTTGTCTCACTATGAGGTCTGATGAAAACAATCTGTTTCCAATTTAACTGTTTTCATTTACAATGCATGAAATAGCTAGAGAGCAAAACAACTGTCAAATATGAAATTGACTCACAGCTATTCCCTTTTTGTGTGTGCTGGCATATGACTGCTTGTGAGGTACAGTCCCCCCCATTGTAAATCGAACTGTTTCAACTGACTAAAGACTCAGTCCTTTGAGAATTAACTTGAGCTCCAGCTTTAATTTAGCTGCTGTGCCGGGTCAATTATATTTTATAATAGTAAATCCTCTCATTTGGAGTGTTTGGAGGGGAATTGAGTTCAATTAATTTGTCTCACTGTTGTTCTCCTTGTCTCTCCCTCTCATTCTCTCTATCCTCCCTTTTGCCCTCCCGTTCTCTTTTCTCTTCCCCTCTTCTCTCTCTTCTCTCAGGTGTCTGGCCCAGTGATTCAGCCCCGGACAGGAGCAGGAGGAAGCCGTGGAAAGGAGGGCCATGGGGGTGAGTCTGGGCCAGGATGTAGGCTGGCTCCTGCCTTTCCTGTTCTTGCTTCTCATGATCACAGTGTCACCCAGCCATGCTCAAGGATGTCCCCAGCGTTGTGATTGCATTGCGAAACTCAAGACTGTGTCCTGTTTCGGTAAACGCCTTTCCTCACTGCCAGATGGCATCCCAGGGGACACCAAGACCCTGGACCTCACCGGGAATAAACTTCGCTGGGTGGAGCATGGTGACCTGCTCCCATTTACACGTCTTGAAAAGCTGGACCTGAGTGAGAACATGATCAGTGTCCTCGAACCGAATGCTTTTTCTAGTCTCCAGAACCTCCAGTCACTTTCACTGAGGAGCAACCAACTGAAGCTGGTCCCCATGGGGGCTTTCTCACGTCTCTCCAACCTGACTTCATTGGACCTCAGTGGGAATAAGATTGTAATTCTTTTGGACTTTACTTTCCAAGATTTGAAGAGTCTGACAAATCTGGAAGTTGGAGACAATGATTTAGTTTATATTTCCAACAAGGCCTTCCTGGGTCTAGTGGGGCTGAAGGAGTTAACCATTGAGCGGTGCAACCTGACGTCTGTGTCCAGCCAGTCTTTGTCCTACCTGCAAAACCTGGTGACTCTGCGTCTGCGCTACCTCAGCATCTCCAGCTTAGAGGACCAGAACTTCCGTAAACTGGGAAACCTGAAGGGCCTTGAGATCGATCACTGGCCCTTCTTGGAGCACATTGCCCCTCACAGCCTGCAGGGTCTCAACTTATCTTGGCTGTCTATAACTCACACTAATATAACCACTGTGCCCACCTCCGCCCTACGCAGTCTGGCACATCTCACCAGCCTCAACCTCTCCCACAACCCCATCTCTGTGCTGGAGTCCTGGGCGCTGCGGGACCTTATTAGGCTGAAGGAGCTGCATCTAGTAAACACAAATCTGGTGGTGGTGCAGCCATATGCGCTTGGTGGTCTTAGGTCCATCCGTCTTCTTAACTTCTCCAATAACGGCCTGGTGTCCCTGGAAGAGGGAGCCTTTCAGTCCGTCAACACTCTGGAGACGCTGCGTTTGGACGGGAACCCTCTGGCCTGCGACTGCCGCTTGCTATGGATCCTCCAGCGCAGGAAGACCCTTAATTTTGACGGCGCCTCCCCAGTGTGCATGTCACCCGTGGAGGTGCAGGGACGGGCGCTTAACGCTTTTTCCGACTCAGCTCTCTTTGATCACTTTACCTGCCAGAAGCCCAAAATCCGCAACAGGAAACTGCAGCAGGTTACTGCCCGTGAGGGACAGGTGGTGTCTTTCATTTGCAAAGCAGAAGGTGAGCCGGCACCGATGATATTCTGGATCTCTCCTCAACGCCGCCGCATCACCACAAAGAGCAGTGGCCGCCTCACAGTGTTACGAGAGGGCACTTTAGAAATACGATACGCACAGGTGACAGACAGTGGGACCTACATCTGCATAGCTAGCAATGCTGGTGGCAATGACACCTATTTTGCCACACTTACAGTCAGTGGGCTGCCTCTAGATGCAGCTCTTATGGCCAACCGCACGTATTATGCTGGAGACCTTAATGACACAAATCTGAATGACACCAGAGTCTTCTTGAAGTTTACTTTGGACCTACAGACCATCCTCATATCCACGGCTATGGGCTGTATCATGTTCCTGGGGGTGGTTCTGTTCTGTTTCATTCTGCTCTTTGTGTGGAGTCGAGGCAGAGGGCAGCACAAGAACAATTTCTCAGTGGAGTATTCCTTCAGAAAGGTGGATGGACCCGCTGCCAGTGGAGGGCAGGGTGGGGCACGCAAGTTCAACATGAAAATGATTTGATTATTCTGGACTGTTTCTCTCATTAGTGTTGTTTACAAGCAGTTTCAAGCTGAAGGGACAATAAACTGGATTAGACTTTGTGCTTGAAAATCATTTAATACTGTTATTTATAGGACATTTTATTGAGGAAAAGGTTTGTTACCAAAACTACTGTATACACAGTATGAGATCAAGAAAATCTGCATGGATTTGATACGTGTATTTCTATTGCTTAGTTGTGCGTTGTCATTTATTTGCAGAAGAAACCTGGATCATTAATGTGTAAAAGATGTCTCGAATAGACTGTTAAAAGGAACAAAATCAGTCCCACCAGTTTTTAACCTCGACAAATCTCTTGCCAACTCCATCCTCCTGCCCTACAAGGAACTCTGTCCCCTTCATCTCGCTGCTCCATCTGAGGTGATGCAAGGTCTCCAAACTCATGAATACATTATAACAAGGTGGTGCTCAATGAATGCCAATAACTTGCCAATATGTATTTGAATAGTTCCAGCTATATACTGCATATTTAGACGTATTTACAGTCAGGACTTTAGAGCACTTTTGTCACATAAATACAAAAGCGCTTATTTTTTGCTGATGCTAGGTTTGTATAGATTACATTATAATCTGCAACACTGCCAATTTGACTGGAAAAACACCATAAAATGTGGTAAAGGGAAGTGACTTCTCATTGGATACCACTAAACGTTGGTCCAAGCCGTTTTAATCACAGACAGCACTCTGCCGGTTAGGTTTTCAATTGTTTATTCAGTACACTGTTCTGTCCTCCTGGTATAAAAAAAAACGTTTGTAAAAGAAAAACGCATGTACAGAGTTGGCTTCTTACTTTGTGTATCATTTGTATATTTAAGACTTGTTGGGATGCGTTCATCCCTAAGCTGAGTTGTATAGGTAGAATACATATATATATACTGTATAGGATGTATTATATGTTTTGTTATCATTGATATACTTGTGATTGTTTAGTACTGTGATCAAACCGATGTTTCAATTCTACTGTAATTCTACCGTTAAAATATCTTTTTGACGTCATTGATGTCGAATCCACCTTATCATGTCCTCAAATCCCTGAGCTCACAGAAAAAATCATGAAGGGCGTTTACATCAATTTTCCGCTCACTTGTCTATTTTTGGTTGTAGATGACAGTGGGGAACCAGAATGACCAGTGAGATGTTAAGTGGGTTCTCTTCAGGACTTTCAGTCACGCAAGCGTACAATTAAAATACAATGAAGGTCATAATGTAACAGAGGGAGGAGAGCTAGAGAAGGTGACATCGCTTCAATAAAACAAAGGGCTGGATGGTAACTTGTAACAACATCCTGATAAACTGCAAAGCATTTTGTAAAAGTAACAATGGTTATGTAGATGATTCCAAACTGTTTCAAATATATTGATTAAAATAATACAAAGAATGTAAATCAGTGTATTTTGTTCCTTAGGATTAATAGTTAGTCCTGGCACGTATAGTACAGTTCAGTAGGCCTACATGTGTCAGTGTTGGGCCTTGCAAAGCAATTTGTGGTAGTTTCAATACTTTATGAAAGGCAGGAACTGGGAGTAATGCAGTGTCCTTCATAGTTCAGACAAAGCTTAGTGAGAGTGAGCACAATGAGTTCCTGTTAATATTCTCACCTCAAATAATATCTCGGTCGGAGTTAGGAACAAATATTCTGCAGCTGTAACAGCGTTACTCTGCTGCCCTCTGTTGCTCAGAGACAGTACTGAAGTCTACACTTTTAATGGAATTTGACCTACAGTACCTACCCAGCAGTATTTAAAAAATAAATTGATTCCTTCCTTGGCCTATGCTCTTTCACTAAGTTTCATGAAAGTCTGGCAGGTATATTTTCCGTAGTCTTGCTGACAAACACACAAACAAACCTAAAACAATATTTGTTCTTACACATGCAACGCACAACAATTTTAACAGATTAAATTCACAATATGGACATAAAGGTGGGGTAGGTAATTTTGGAGAAACCAGCTCGAGTGCGCTAGAATTTAAAAATACACAGCCGGAAAAAATCTGCCACTTCGTTACAGAGCCCCTCCTCCAACATATACGAACGCGCCGAACGCGCACATCAACAATGAGGGCACAAGATAAATTTGTGAACAGATGGAAGGCTGACAGGCAGGTAGGCCATCCAGTTACTTTAGGCGGGCCAGCTAAAATGATTGGTCGTGCTTTTTACAGCGCTACGGCTTCCACAGATTACATTTTTTTTAATGGATTTTTTTGTCAAAGAATTTAAGATATTCATTGCTATCGGGATGTTAAGAGCATTCCATGGAATATAATAAAAAGTGTACCTAAAGGCGGTTTCTCAAACTTACCTACCCCACCTTTAATAATTATGAACTGTAAATATGTTACCAGACTGATTTGACATCAGTTAAGTTTTAGAAGTGTACAGTAAAACAACAAAATACTTTTCATTGTCCTCTTCTGATGTCATCCTGTAAATATGAAAACCATTGTGTCTGGAAATTGTGCTAGACTGTTTTGTATTGTACTGTTTTATAAAAATGAAGCACACTCTTTATAAAGCATGCTTAATGTCTGCCATGGTGATGTCTTTGCCCTGTCCCATTTTTATAGCAGTCATCACGCAACACCGACATATAAACATACACCTGTGACCCCGTCACTGTGAAATAGTGTTGCAAATTTGTATTTTATTTCCAGGAGTTCTTCATATTTAAATGTATTAATCAAATGGATGGATGTCCCATGTACATGCCACATTAAGATACACTTTCATGATTCACTCAAGTTAGTGATGTTTGTATAAATACTGCATAGACATTATGAGAAGAGTTATTATTGTTCATTTTCTATGCATTCATCATAACAAAAATTACAAAAATAAAACACATTTTTGTGAGCACATACAAATAGTGTTGCATTCTTGGTTTTATGTGTTTATGGATCCAGACTGTTCGTTTAGCGTATAAGTTGAATGTATTGCAATCAGTGTAACTTATAAAACTGAACTAAGCCCAGTGGGTGAAGTTAGTTTACAGTGTACTGATGTTCTGACTGGTAAAAGGTCACTAAAAAACTAATTAAAACGTATACACTTCAGCAAACATTGATGAGGAAGTAGAGTAAAAGAGGAAGATGCTCTACCCCCAGTGCCCTTATTTATATGTATCTAAATCTGTTCCAATGATATCATTTTTAAAGTGCATCCACCCAAATGTGTTTTGATTATTGTTTCTTACCTTACATGTTTACTTAAACTGTACTGAATGATGAGTCCCGCTGAGATCCAAGTCCAATATGCAACTTGTGATGTTAAAACTTGACTTAAAAATGACTACCAAGTAGACCTCATGGTCTAGTTGCATTCAAATATATGACAACACAAAGTCTCCTTCAGTCACAACGAAAGTCCGAGCACATGATTCATACATCACGATCATCAGTCAGCGACAGCTCGTGCCCTGTGGGTGGGGGTATTGCCACCATATGAACAGACCTCTAAGAAATATTTCACCAACTGAAGATGACACTATTAACTTTGTGTTGCTTTTTAATGACCACCATCTTATGAGACCAGGGGATCTAAATCAGGCCAAGAAAGGCCCCTCAAGGATTCACACATGATCCGCCCTCTTGGTGCTTGACACTTTAGCACCTTCCGACACCCGAATATGACTCATCTTAACATATTGCTTTTTCCCAACACCTCTAGCCTGTGGTTTTTGCACCTCTGATGCCTCGGGTGTCACTTATATCATCGCTTTCTTGTTGTCGTGATCCAAAATCAAGCCTTCTCGGAATATTTATGTCCAATATGCATATTTATGCATATTATATGATGTGGGGTCTTAATTGTATCATATCCCTACATTGAAGAATCTGTTATGATTCTCAACTCATTTATTTAAGTTTCTTTTAATGGAAAAAGGTAATATTCTAACAGCAAAAAATAAGAGATCATTTTGTTAATCACTTAAAATGTGTGAAAAAAGGTGCTAAATGTCTGAACATGATTCTTCTCAAAGCTGCACTTTTTGTAGATAAGAGACCATGAGTTGTTGCTTATGGCCACAGCTTTGTTTAGTTAGAAGAAACCATTTATGATGATTCACTTAATGATATACTCAATTATTGATGTGCATTACACTGCAGTTTTTTATTTAAATGTTACTCTCTGGTGAAGATTTCAAGAAACTCCCATCCTAGCTAGACATTTAGCCAAACTACATTAAATTTGATCAGGAAATTATTAAATTCTTCTTCTCTTTCACTGGAAATCACTGTGATTCCATTTTATTTTTGTAATCCTAAGTAAAACATCTGTAACTCCCCCCCTCTTTGTTAAGAGTTAACTGTTGTCTTCTATGCTGAGAAGGTTCAACTCTCTGAAGAGGAATTATCATGTGTCACCAACATTTCAGATGAACCACAGAGAGATGTGTCATCAACACGCATTAGAGACACATCAGAGTTTAAAATGTCATTATTACGATGGATTCATAATGTATTTCATTTACTTTGAGTAGATAGTCTCTCTTATTTGGTTTAGAGGGGAAATGTCAGAATGCACTTTAACAGACATAATCTCTACTTATCTATAAAGCTAGCTCCAGATATACATGGGAACATTGATGGGAAATTGAAATGATGTCACTAAGTGTGTGTGTGTATAAAAGGCTTGTGCCTGTGGGTAGTAATCACACCTTATGTGTTACCATGGTGTTGAACGTTGGTGGTCGAAATGGGATTGTAGTGGTTAGCAGATGCAGAACAAACTATAAACCTGAGAATAAAGCTTGCACATATTTCAAGACATGATCTGCTTGAAGATCAGTTGATATGCTGCATGCAATACATTTAGTCCTTTTAAATACACTGGATGATAATGAAACCAAATAAATCCCTCTTACTCTGATGTATTTCATATCAGCTGCTGATGAACCCCATATTTATAAATGTCTCTTTATGACTTACAGTTAGTTTTGCCATAATGACTTAAATGTCATGCAATTAATCTCGATTTGCAACTTAGACCCATCACACACTGTTTAGTTTTGGTTTCTGAACTCAGTCATTAGTTTCACAAGGTTCAGTGGTGACTGGTGAGGTGCAGTGAATTATCTGCCACATTAACGTGATGGTGAGGTTGCAACATTTGAATGAAAGAAATCTTGTAGAGAAGAAGTAAAACAGGTAAGTAAAGGATTTGTATCCATCAAAACTTGATTTATTTTTGTAGTTCATGGCCACTAAATGCAAAGATCCCTGGCCTCTTATAACTGAAAACGGGCCCAGACTTCTGAGTTTTGGTTAAAAAACATAAAGATAAACTGAGCAGCCTTTTAACATTGACAACAAAGATCAGCCAAATGCAGATTTAATTGCAAAAGGGCACTTACCATTTTCATGTTTTAACATGAATGTCTCATCTTGCATACCAGTAGTAGTAATGAACAGGAACAACACTGGATCACTGCCATGTCTTCATATTATAAGTCTGTTTAATAAGAAACATAATGCTCAGGGCTTCTGCTCTGGGCCCTTAGGGAGTCTGAGGTGCCAAGAGGGATTTCAACTATATTTATATCAACTTCAAGTTAACAGGATTTTAGCTTTCTTGGACTGGGATCTTACCCTAACAAAAGCATAATAATGCAGCATGGCCTACCCAGCAAGGACACAGCCTTTTTCAACTTCTATAGTCTTATGTGAAAGAACAACACAAGAGATATTATAGAAATATTTTAGAAATGTAGCCTATAACACGTCAATTCAAATTCTACAAGTTTTACATATGTTAAGTGGGACCACCTTTGACCAAGCCTATAGATAAAAGTAATCTTTCCCTGGTCCTCGCTTTAAAAAATACTGGCTTTTGGTAATCACAGAAAGCAGAGATTTGAACCACTATTAAGACGAAAGCAGTCACACCAACCTTTATTTGGCAAGCTTTGTTTTGGTAAAGTAACATTTATATAAAAACAAAAAAAGACAATGCGTATATTCAAATTATTTTAAAGAATCCTTCCGGATTACCATTTTATCACCAGCTATTTTAAAGCTATTGGGTATACAAACACACAGGTGGCTGTTTGATTCCCTACTCTACTCTTCACTGTAAACTTGTTTGAACACAAAATATACAGTATGATATCATATTCTTGAATACATAAAGGAAAATAAAAACTGAAACGCACTTTGCCGATATGGCGCTGGGTCAGGTGAACCCTTACAATTAAAGATGAAGACAACAACATTCTGATGAAATTAGCCTCGGCTAACACTTCCTGCTCCTCAGCTCACAGGCTCCTAACTGGGATTGCAGCACAATAAACGGTTTNAAAGTCACTTTTGGTAGAAACATTTTTTTCACTATTTTTACCCACGCCCTATGGGCACCCTAACTTTGATTGGCTCTCAAGGCAATTCCCAGAGGATTTGGCTGTGGATAAATCGGGAGGTGTTACTAGACACCTATAGGAACATATGGTAAAAAAAGCTATTGGTAATAAATTATTTCACGATATGGCTAAAAAAATACCTAACTTTCCCTAACTATTTGCCGATATGGCGCTGGGTCAGGTGAACCCTTACAATTAAAGATGGCGACAACAACATTCTGATGAAATTAGCCTCGGCTAACACTTCCTGCTCCTCAGCTCACAGGCTCCTAACTGGGATTAGAGCACAATAAACGGTTTTAAAAGATTTTCAAACATATAAAGTAGAAGACCAACATGTACAGTTTGGCCCTCTTCGGTAAGTATATACAGTATCTCACTTTGACTTAATTACAATAACATTTTCAAGAAGTAAAGATGCGTGTTCCTAGCTGTTAGCATTGTGAAGTGTATGCTAGCTGCTTTTTAGGAGTTAAACTAAAGGAGTTAAGCTAAAAACACGACACCTTCATTCGCTGAACTCTAAATGAGGTAGAAGCTAAGAGTTATAAAAACATACTAAATGCAACAGTTAAATATAAATAATTTAAGGGAATTAAAACAGTAGTTTGAGGGTACCTGTTTGAACATTTAGCACTCATGGTGTGTTTACCAAGACTACCTTCTCAGACTAACATCAACAACTTGTACCACCTTAAGTTAATTATAATGCCTGTAAAGGTACATCAATTGGCCTTGTAACATAGAAAATTACACTTTTAAATATGAGGTGTGGAAGAAAGACATTTGAATGATAAAATGTTAAACATGGAGCTGTTTTTATCATATCACGACTGTTTTAAATATCCAAAACACTCAATAATTTATTATTTTATTTTTCATTCCACATCCATGTACCGGTATCCCTCTATTTTCATGCAATATTATCAGCTCTATTTGATCAAATCATTGTTGTTACTTCCACCCCTCAGATTGTAGCTACCACCTCCAATTTTTTAAAACATGATAAGAAATGTTTAATAGTCCTGGTCTTAAACACAACTGTTATATATTTCTAAAACACTTAGTAGTCAGCTGCTCTCTCGTGCCTACACTCCAGAATTTCTCTGTGTTTGTCTCTGAGCGAGCAGCAATTTCGCCATCAGTGCTGTCAGGCAAAGAGCGAGAAAACAGCTGTAGCCCCGGTGTGTTGCTGACTCACAAAGAAACAGCCATAAGCGAGCCATAAGCTACAGTCTGTGTTACCTAAAGCAATAGCTTTACGGTTGGTCTCTGGACTATATATTTTCAACAAGCCTTCAGTCTCCCTGAGGCTGCAGAGCACTGAGGAGTTAGCCTCTGTATGAAGACAAAACTTCTATGTCCTTTTCTGTTGGGGAAAGCAAGTGAAATGGGGATTTAAACATTAAATGTTGGGTTATGGAGGAAGGGAGGAGAGCTTTTCTGACATTATTAACAATCGGGTTTGTAAAAAAACAATGTAGACTTCAATATTTAGTTGTTTTTAAGCTTTTAATGTTGTATACATATTTAACACAATGTCATCCCCAAGCTTATTGGAATATTAGAAGATTCAAACACACTTTATGTAGGAAGGTGACTACTTCTTCCCACACAGGAAACCCAAAGAAATGCCTCATCACCCTTCACTGTTTCCACTTTGAGGGAGTTGGCAAATGAAACCATGTGATGTCCTTTTTTTTCAAGTCAATGGATGTGTCTTTTTAAAATCAAAATAAATGTGCATTGTAAGATCTTTCAATTGTTAAAAAGGAAATGATTGTTTGTGCAGCTTGGATTGGTTGGATCGTTTTTAGTCTAGTCGAGTGAGCTGTAATATTTATAACACACAATTCGACATCTTGTAAACTTTGTCATTAGAGCGCTCGCAGAGAAAAGCTGAAGTAGCTTCAGAGCTCTATTTTTGTGATGCGTTGTTTGAACTTATACCTGAATGGAATCTATTTGAACACCTACTTACATTTTCTGCCGTAATGTTCTTAATGTGGCTGTAGTGTGTTACTTTGTAACAGTTCTTCTTTGAATGCATTATGCACTATTTATTAACAAAAATAAAGCTCTTAAATTACAGTCAGCAGGAAAATTTGACTGTAAATAAAGCGAAATTTAAGAATTTAGTTTCTCAGTCAATATGTAGAGTGGACAAACCTTTGTGTTTTTGGATAGAGAAGTTCCGATGGAATTTATTTTACTTATCGATACCTGGACTTTAAAAACTGAAATATATATATGATATATTTTAACAGCTGTATACTACTAATCCTATATGGCTGTGATCATTGTTGTAAAGCATTGCTCAGGTTAAAGCTTTGTAAAACATTTACAAAAACATACACAAAAAACAAATGCCAAACAACTGAATATTTTTCACACTCATCTCTGGTGAGAGTTGAATAAGCACAGTAGAGAAGAGGGCAGTGAGTTTAGCCATATTAGCTGATAAATGATAAGATAACATTATATCGTTTACTGAATGGACTCTCATACTCCACCAATAGCAGATCCAGCATTCTAGGCTGTAACCGAGGAATACGGGTGTCAGTATCGGAGCAACTCTAGGAATCGATTGTCAATCGGACATGTATTGTCTGGTTGGAGAGTAGTTTCTATCCCCTCTGGAGGTGATTTTGCCAGGTTGAGATGGCCAAGACCGGGACAACACCCCAGGGTCCTGCTGCTCCTCATCCTCATCTGAAGCAACTTTGGTAGGAATTGGCCTCAGGAGGGGAGCTCCAGGACGGGATGAGGGCAGGAGATCTTGAGAGAGGAGAAGGGGAGATAGGAAACCAGAACCCGTAGTACTGGACGCGTTCAAATATGAATAGCCTCTCATGGCATGGAGGGCATAAGCAGGGATGAAGAGAGGGTGAGGTGGTTGGTGTCTGGGCATCACAGGGTCTCTGCCACCCCAGTAATAGTCCCTCTGAAGGGCCTGGTGGTGTGTGTGCAGGTGGGGGTTTGGGTGAGCAGTGTAGGCTGCAGAGGGGACCAGGCCAAAGCGCAGTTTGATGGCCATTAATTCAGCACTAAGTCTGGTGTTTTCTTCTTTCATGGACAGGAGATGAGTCTCCAGCACATAGTCGTTCATCCTTCTCTTCTCCCGAGACCGCTTGGCTGCGTCGTTGTTCTTCTTTCGTTTCTCCCAGTAGAGGTCATCCTTCTTCTCGTCAGGTATGAACTCTCTTTTGCGACGAGCTCCCTTATGAAGCAATCCCTCTGTCACTTGTGAAATATGACCATCTCGGCCTCCATGTAAGAGTGACGACAGGGTGTCCATGCTAGATGCAAAAGGGAGTAACAACCAACCTGAAATCAAAAGGAAAGTTGTGAGTCTTCTGTGGGAGGTTGAGTAATACAGGTACTTCCGTCTTGTATAATAGTAACCTTATCTGATTTGCTTTTACCTCTTCTTATCTTGGTTTGCCTTCGATGAAAGCACCGTAGTATTTCTGAATGTGGTGACGGCTGAAGTCTGAGAGACTGGAGACACGTGATATCCACAGCTGTCTTTAAAAGGGGAAAAAAGGGTCATGATGAACAATGAGTCATGTTGAAAAATATTCCTTATGACGGCAACATTTCAACTACTGTATCTGATGGTTTTGAATGTAAACATGTAATTGGATTGTGTTGAGATAGAATAAGTCGAAACAGGGGTGATTTGAGCCCACACGTCTTCCGTCGCAGACTGAACATCCACATGCCAGGCCAATACATTTTTTAAAATCTTTTCTGTGCCTGTATGTCAAAAGGACAATTTTAGCAAGAAACCGCCAATGTGTAGAAAGTTAGCATGAGGTTGTGTTTTCTCTCAGAAAACCTGCAGAACCTACAACAGCCCACTCAGTTGCGCCTACTCTCTCTAGCACCTCCAGCATTCAAACCTCCCACCTTCCTAACCTCACCTCACATCACCTTCTACCTGTCTAGACCACACGAAAGAATGTGATGCAGACTGAGAAAATGTGTTTGATTATCAATATTCTCGTAAACATGTAGGTGTTTCTGCTGCAACATGCATAGTTAAATATGTCAAACAGAGGCTAATGTACTAATCTGCACCACAGGTTGTTGAGAGCTCACTATGCAGGTTAAGTTCATTCCAAAATATACTTAGAATTATGCAGAAACCTTGTCACTTTGCAAAGTAAATTTGTTTGTGTCATTTTTTGATATTCCAGATAGCATTTTGAGTATTGATATTGAACCTAGCATATGATTCAGTTGAGTGAAGTGGGGATACTTGAGCTTGTCTTATAGAAATGATATACAGGTTGTCATCAAGACTTTTCTGTAGTTGAGTTTGAGTCTAACAGTCTTTGTGTTTCTCACTTTATCCACCCAGTCACCACTTTCCCCTACTCCATCTCTTTTATCTACTTGCCTCTCCATACTCTTCTAAACTGTGGGTAGAAAAATCAGTCGGTAAAGGTTTGCCCGCAATGTCACATACGGCAGAACGTAAAAATCGAACTGGAAGACATTATTGAATAACGGGTCTGAGAGGAATGCATGAAGCTTCTAATACAATCTCTTTCATTTGCGTGGGTTTGTGGCTGGTTTCATGGGAAGCTGTGCACGAAAGATGAGCATTGTGTTGAAAACCACAGCCAGCCCCCTGTGTGCTTGCAATAAGCAGAAACTCACACTGACCCACACACACTTTACACTTACACACATGCCTTTTACCTCATTGATGTTCTCCTCAAACCTTGTTCTTAGTCTAACAACGGATAAAGTTAATTTCTAATCAGACATCATGCTGCACTCTATTGCAGCTACATGCGTCACCTCAGAAAGGAACTGTGAAATAAACTGTCACTCATGATTTCACACATGAGGAACCAAATCTCAAACTATAACCTCACAGTCTATTACCTCAAACATTATCATGCAGTGTCCTTTTTCTAAGTAATTTCTCACTTGTAGTTAGTTATGTGATTCACACTCAGTAACTTCTCAGCATATTCAAAGGCCTTAAAGTCAAATGTTGAAGTGCCAGTCGGTCTGCTAAAAGCATCAAAACAAAAGTTTCAAAGAGGCCATGCAGCCCCTGCGGTGGTTAGAACACACATCAGGTTAAAAATATTCAAGCATATGCCCAGCAAGAGCGAGGACCCGAAGCCCGAATGTGTTTGTCTGAGTGACATGTACACCTGCATATGCGTGACACAAAGACTTAGCGTTGTATGATGTGCTAGAAAACCCAAAAAAGCAACAGCAGGAAGAGAGAAAACAATAATCACACAGGGAGACAGACAGAGAGAGAAAGAAAAAAAGAGTGGGTTCCTGAATGAAATCTCTCTTGAGGCTCGGTCTGCTTTCTACTCTGCTCAACATGTGCACCTGTTTCTTATTGACTAATTATAGCCCGCCTGCTTTTCAGTAAGGAACTCTCAAACTTCTTCTTTTTGAGTCTATCCGTTTTCTCATACCTAACCATCTGCTGTTGTGCAGCTACTGTTAAAACAACTACCTTTTAGGAGAAGGAATTTGGTCATTTTGTGGCCTTCCCTCTTCTATGTTCATGTCTATTGTTAACTGCCATTGTGGAAGTTAAAGTACATCGGATGCTCTCTTGAGGGAATAACGTTTTTTCACATAGTTATTGACTAGAATGTTCGGTTAAACGCATCAATTCATTTAAGGGCATTGCTATTAATTCATAATTCAAACTTTGTCCTGCGCTCTTCATATATAGTAAATGGAAGGCAACATTGAAATATAACGTTTACTTTTGAAACTGATGGAAAAATACCTGTAATGTATTTACGGCATCATAAAAAGAGGAAACAAGTGTTTGTATGAAGACAATGTGGTCCTAAACCATCGTGTATTAATGCATGGTTGAACAGTTCACCATCGTTTAAAATATATTTAGCACTTTATTGAGTTCAAGATTCTGCTTTTAACCAATTATCCTAATTTTTTCATCAACATACTGTACTGTAGGAGGCTGATGTATACTTTGTTTTCTTTTAAATCATCAGTCTGACATGTAAAGCTCTATACCAGCTTGTCTATATAAAGGGTTGTGGAATTTCAAAAAGACCGAACTCCTTGAAATAGTCAAATAACTTTTGTAGCTTTTATTCGGTAAAGTACAAGAGCTGTTGTATCTCTGAGTTTGGAAAATGGCGGTTGCAGCATCTATAACGGTTATGAAAAATGAAACGCTGCTTCTCATGCGGTCTTTGCAGCCGACCATAATGTGAGACTTCGAACATTGGGTTATGCAACCAGGACCAAAATATCCTGTAAGAAACGTTTGTGACTTATGTGATACTTCTGCACAGATATTAACCCCAATAAGGCCCAACAACCAAAAACGTAAAATGTTCACTCATGTTGTGTGTTGGACATCGATGTTATGAACGGTATATTCTATAATAATTATCATTATCATCAAATTGGGATCAACATGCCTGTCACACATGGTCAGCTTTACTCTGACATCATTCTACTTTTCATCACTCGATAATACGGTGTACACTTTACACGACAAACTTTTGTGTTAGGAGCTTCTTCTGGTATCCTCAAAATGAACGTTGATTTCTTTTAAGATAATCTCAGATCATTTTTCAGTTGTAAATACATTTTAATCACTATTTTAATAGTTGAGTAACTTTTAAGGTAATTCTTCATGCAAATGAGAATACTTAATGTCCTGCTTTTCTCTGTTTTATGTCATTAAACTAAATATCTTTGAGTTTTAGGCTGATGAAACAAGACATCTAAGATATTATGCTGGACCTTGAGTAACTCATATTGACTTTTTTGACTATTTATAGATCAAATATCAAGAGTATAATCAATTGATTAACAATAGTTAGTTGCAGCTCTGCTAAACAACCCTTACCAGATAACAAGATAACATTTTGACCTTCGGTTTCCTTTTAATCCATCAAGATTGTTATGTTTCCTATATATTTTGAATGTTCAGTACTCCACCCAGTTCGTAATTTTATAAAAACATAATCAATATGTTACCTCCTTGTAATGTATCTTGATATTTACAAGGTAGAAACACTTCCTCTTCCTCAAACAATCATAAACATTTCCTGTTAACCTACTCTTTATTAATTGATTTTGATATTCAATACAAATATGAAATGTGAGAAGCTTCACTTATATTTGAAACAGTTTTAATGGTTATAAAAGTTTTCAAATTCTAACGCCAATTCTAACACCACTTTCAACGCGTGAGACCAGCTGCACAAGAGACTGATGAACACATGTGTGAAAAACATTCATCATCAAGTCACTGATACCTAAAATATCCCCTCTCTTGAATACATTAACTGACACACATTGTCCAAAATCCCTTTTGGTTTGAAAATAAACTCAAGATATTACCTTTTAGCTGCTTTGTGCAGAAAGTCCTCTGTCCGCAGAGGAGCCAACGACCTAATGCAGAATTATCTCCCTCTCACCCGGTGCTAATACCCAACTTAACGCAGTGAACTGTCCTTTGAGACTGCGTCGTGAGATGGATGTTCCTAAACAGGGGGGCTCGTAAACGCTTGTCGCTTTTTCGGTCCTACCCTCTCCTCTTCTTAGCCTTCTCTCAGTCTTTGTGTTGTTTTCCTGTCTTTAACTCTGATTGTCCACCTCTGCTGTCACATGAAAAGTGTCTGACTGGCCCCCTTGATCTTGATAGAGTCGTGGTGTCAGTGGCGTGCCCACACAGGGGTCTCACATTTGCTGAAACTGTCAGTTTAACACCTACATATATTGTGTATTGTATTATTAAATTACTCGAGTATACAAACTAAGTAATATACCATTATTTCATGAAGTAAACACATGCATTTTGTTTTCTTTGAATACAGTAGTTGCATTATAATGTGGTGTTTACAAGTAGAAGCAGCAGCAGTAGTAGTAGTATTAAAAGTAGAAGCAGTAGTTTTAGTAGGAGAATTAAAAGTAGAAGCAGCAGCAGTAGTAGTACAAAAAGAGTAAAGCCTATCTGAAATGAGTAAAGTGTAAGAACTGATATTTGTTGTGATAAGTTGTGTATGTGTTAAATAAATCTTTGCCACCTCAGATGAACAAAAAAGAGAAGTGTTTGTCTGTTATCAGTTAAGACGTCGGTGGTGTTGGGATAACTTGTCTGAATACTTAAATCCTCACTGATCTGAAGACAATGCAGGAAAAACAAAAATTCCCTTTGCAATTACAACATACTGCTGTCGTTACATTTTACTTTAACCCCCATTTTTACTTGTAGACAGTGTCACATGAAGACAAGTTAGATGTTTGCTTCCTGTTATGTGCTGAAGCCGTTTCAATTTAGAAAAAGAAAGCACCACCAGGGTTTAATGTGAACATGCTTTATTGTTGTTGTAGGGCACAGAGGTCGCAGTCTGATCTGTACGACTACAAAGAGATAATCAAACTCTCGTATGTTGCCCTGACACCTGTATGTGTTCAGTCTTATTTTGATTCAAAATGCCCCTTTCCGTCTGAGGGATGTATGTACAGTGACTGTGACAAAGTTATCTTGTAAAAAACAGAAAGTATATTACATCATTGTTCAAATTCAACTCCATTTTACATTAAACAAAGTGTATTCCTGAACTATGACCCAGAATAGATTATTGTCTTTGAAAACAGCAAAATGTGACATTAATGTGGTGTTTAAAAGTTTCAAAATCGCACAATAAAGTCTTTTAAAATCTTCCTGACATTCCTTGAGTCATGTTGCAAAGCTTATAGGACAGCAAAAACATGTTAAGGAGATTTTGTTTGCAATAACAAGTTCAATGTTATTTACAAATGATTTTGCACAAACCCTATAAAATGTTCTTTTTTAAAGACTCAAGTGACTTTCCCAAAAAGGATGACTATACCTTTCTAGTAGGGTGATAACAAAAAATCCTAATCATCATCAGATAAAATATATTTTGTTCCAACTCACCTTTTTTTGTTTGTATAAAATCCTTGCAAATCTTATATATAAAAAAAGGTATAAATACAAATATATATACTCATACATACGTGAGATGGGCAGAAAGGTCGTCCTGTTTGTGTTAACAAAAACCACGTATTTTTTAAATAATGTGTTGTAGCGCCATCTGCTGGTAGTTTCAGGAACATGTCCTTACAGAATATGACCTGAAAACCGGGAGGAATTAAATTAAACAAACACTACAACTAAACCTATAAGAACAGAAATAAGCAAATAATTCGAATGTTTTTACACAACTTTATGTAAAAACTTATAAGATCTGTTCATAATAATGCAGGCTTTCTCCGCTGTTTTGTTTTAGAGTGACAGGTCAAGAGAGAAGACTTTTCAAGATGGAATACAACTTTTAGTTTTTCCTTTACATACCAATATTGCTTTATGCATCTATATGGATATAGGCCTACATTTAAAAAGGCTGCAGGAATAACAGATATTATTTTTATGTTGGAGCATCACGCTATTTATTTGTTTTGACTTTGGAATTCATTTAAGCGTTTTTAAAGGACCTATACTGATCTTAAAGTATTCCTAACAATATTTCCTCAAGAAACATTTTCAAGAGAGGTGTTTTTTATTTGTAAGTGCTTTAAAAAAAAAAAAGAAGGTTTGTACGCTTTAGGACATTTTCTTATTGATTTCTTAAAATAAAGGTAGATATGAGCAGATGCAATTGAGGGAGGGTCTCGTGATGCTGGAGGTCTACAGATAAACGGTTTGATTTTCCGCAAAATCAAATTTTGCTGGGAAATCACGCAGTGGGGATAAAGGGGAATACCAAGCCAACAACAACCTAGTTTCGTTGGCTTTGTCAGCCTGTTTTTTTCACCGCAGATATAAACCGTAAAAAATCACATCATTCAATCTTAACCCCTAATCAACCCCATGTCTTGCTACAAAAACTGGAATGACTTTTGTTAGATTCTATTATTTTAAAGGCGCATTAAAAAGTGAAAACTTAAAATCTATTTTGGGTTTTTGACAGGGCTGTTTCATTCTTACAATACAACAGTCAGAACAAACACATTTGACTTGCAGTAAATTCGAATTTGAGACACGGATTTGATATTCTCTGCAGACTATATTTTGATAAATATGCACACTGTAATTTGCATGTTCTTCTCATAATGGCAAAAATAAAACATCGAATGGCCAGTTGCATTGAGGCTTGTTAAAATTAGCAGATGTAAAGCATGTTTTGCATCCATTGGCCTCTAAATAAACGGTAATAAGCGCACTGACAGTCGTATAGCGTCAATCAGGACTGAAATGCATCCTGTCTGCTGAAGCGGCCCTTGAATCCCCCCAGCTGAGTGTCTGCCTCCACACCGAGACCCTGGCCTTGTCTCTCCTGGATGTAGAGAGGCAGGCCGGGGTAGACACCCGGCGGTGGCAGGTATGAAGACCGCCACGGCAGCAGGAAATTATTGCACACTGCCGATGGATTCATGTGGGGCAGCAGCCAGGATCGAGGTGACCGGATGGAGGCATGGTGGAGGGGGTTAGGTGGGGGCAGAAAGGCTCGGGGGGCAGACGCATCGGTGGATTTGTGGATGTCGTCGCTGGAGGAAACCTGTCGCTGAGCATCCATCTCTGCCTCTGGAGAGAAGACACGGGGCCCTGAGAGGGGGGAGAAGCCTTGTGAGAAGAGGGAACTGTGTGGATTGAAACCACCCACACCTGTTGAGCTAAAGCGAGGAATCTTGGCCTCTAATGAAAATGCATTGCTGCCGTTGTTGCCCCAGAGCCTTGGCTGGAAAACGGCAGGTGATGAGGGCACATTGGATGTTGCAGAAGCAGATTTTCTCCTTTCTGCACCCAGGCTGCTGTGGTACTGCATGCTGAGCAGCTTAGCCCGCAGCTGGGTGTTTTCCTCACTGAGAGCCAGCAGCTGCCCATCCACCATCAGCTCGCTCAGCCTCTTCTTCTCCCGGGACCGCCTGGCCGCCTCGTTGTTCTTTTCCCGCTTCACCCAGTAGTTTGAGTCCTTCTTCTCGTTGGGGATCATCTCCCTCTTGCGGCGGGTCACGCTGCTGCTGTACCCCCGTAAGTTCAGGAGGTGTCGAGCCAGCACGGAGCGGGACTGGGTCACCGGGAGGAGGAGACCCGGGTCAGGCTCCGTGCAGCCGCTGCTCTCCACCGAGGAAGAGGAGGGCTGACACGGAGCCACGGCCCCGGGACCGGCACGGCTCCCCGGTGTTGACATGGCACTACAGGAAAAAGTTTAAACAACTTTTTTTTCTTTTTTTTTTATAAAAATGACTCCTTAATTGATATCTTAAAAGACACTAACACCTTTAATTTAATGAATATATAATGTAAACATTAACAATAATACAACTTTTTATTTTGAGTTAGCTTTATGGAAATTATAAAGGTAGGCTATTATTCTAATGCCATTGATTATAATACAAAACATTAAGTTAAAAAAGCAGCTACATTAAATATTGCATGTCTTTCAATGAATATAGCTCTATTCAATAACATGAACGATTTCAATTGGCTATGTTAAAACACAAATGTTTCGCCTGCATTCAACTTAATATTCAAGATTAGTACTTTTAAGTCTACTTTAGCACAATGTATAATTGCAGGATTTTAGCATTTAGTGAAGTTTTGCATTGTGGTATGTAGCCCACCTGAATGATTTGGGTACTTTTGCCCCCACTTAAATAATTATTTTCGGCTTAACCGAAAAGATGACTAGTGTCTTAGCCCAATATTTATTTTGAGACATGGTTACATTCAACCTCAAGTAAGCTTAAATAGCCAAAGTAGGCCAGTAGTTTGATGGCAGCAATGTTTTGTCTCAGACTCCCACAAACCAATGCTGAATGTTCGACAGTGTTACAGAGATAAACCCGCCGCACTGACCTGATTGATATAGGATGCCACCTGAGAGGATTTGGAGGAAAGGATCAACTTTGCGAGAGCTTCTTGTAATTCTGCAACACACACAGTTAAGTACAGAGTTTGACGTTGCACTCGATTACATTTTCTTGGTTATTAAGAAGTTTGTGGATGTTGAGACTGCGCTTACCTGTCAATCACAGACTGATCGGTGCTGAAGAGAGCAGAGCTGAGGGGTCGTGCGCACATTTACTGAAGACACGCAGCCAATCGCGTTGTTTCCTCGCGCTGTAATGCCGTGGAAACTGATCGCAACTTCACTTTGGAGAGCGGAAGTCCAAGACACGTGTGGCCACGATCAAACCAACAGGTGATACTGAAATGAGTCACTTTGGATCAGCTGCCCTACTTTTGTTTTTGTTGAACTATTGCACATTGATTCGCTCTTTAATCCGCACATTGTCTGCACAACAGTGCACGGTTGAAGCTTTATTTACTAAACTGTACTTATAACAGAGTTTACAAATGTGTTTGCATTAAAACCTGGGATACATTGGATTGATTGACGATGAATAAAGTAGTAATTTCAAATATCTTTTAAAATAATATACAAATAGGAAACATATGGTATATCCCTTTTTAATTAACAATGTTGATTTAATGAGGTAAATAAGAGTTAGCCTGATGGCAGGAGGCACGTGGCGCAGTGGATAGAGCATTGGTGTTGGGACAAGGGGGTCACAGGTTCAAACAGGTTCCAACCCCTGTCCCTGGGCAAGACATTTCACCCCAAATTGCTCCTGTGGGGATTGCAGTATTGAGTATGTAAGTCGCTTTGGATAAAAGTATCTAACAAGTAATATGTAATGTAATGGCACTATAACACATTATTAATATCCTCAACAGTTGCTACCACATCTACCATGCTGCCACACTGTAAATGCTTCATCTTTAATTCCTCCTCTCTGAGGCTTTGCATGGTCTATCCCTTTGGTTTATCCATCCGTCTAAACAATACTACAAAGAGTTTATGTTGACCTAAAAACACATGACAGTTATTTTAACTTATTATGCTTAATGTTACATGTACTAATGTTAAAGAGATCACCCCCAAAATCCCCCAAATACATATTATACCTCTTAGAGATATCAATCTGATGGTTTATTGTGAGCTATTGCCTTCTTTCATATAACATTTAACCACATGGCTCTTACCTTGTGGTGCTAAGGGTGCCAAATCGGCTGCAACGTCTCTTTCCAGAAATCTGGTTAAAGACAGAACATTCTGACCAAAACTCACCTTTTTAGATGCATTTGTGATTGATGCCGTGTCCTTTTGATAAATGTGGTTTTATTGCTCGATTTCAAATATTTCTATCTTATTTTTTTAAAGCGTCTTTGAAAGCGTTTGATAAATAAAGTGTATTATTATTACTCAAAATAATCCTCCATCCTTGTTTTGATCAGTTTTGTGTAGAAACTATTACTGTATCACTTTGCAGCATTACGCTTGCTGCAGCTACTAGTGGAATAAAGGCTCATAATAATGGAGTGAGAAGTAAACATTAATTGCGTCTTTCATCTTTCATAACAAAACAGCTTCTCCCCTGAAGTTGTGAAGACCCCTTATCGGAATCGCACGACCGCACTCAAAAATGAACTGAAATGGAAAACCACACTCTTATTGTATAAGACCACTTTTTTGCAGTTTAGATTTAGCGGTGGTTTGCTGAGTTTGGGGGCTGTCCTCATCAGGTTGGAAGCTGCACCGCCTGCTCGGTGTTTTTACAAAACTCCAGCAGAATTTTCTGTCTGACTCACTGTAACCACAGATGCCAAAGTCAACCATGTTCCAACAGTCAGGTTAATCTTTGAGTAAAACCTAATCGCAAGATTTCAAAAAAGTCCATCAAATATCAGATTAACAAAATAAAGAAGCAGAAAACAAGTTGTATTTATTACTATTCCTCCTCCAGGTGTATTATACATGTCAAATGTTTCACCTTTAGGGATGAATTAATAAGAATGCAGAACTGATTTATCAAATTATTCAAATTTACATTATGTTATCTGTGCCCTTTGAGGTTGACTCATTGTCACTGTTTCAATGAACTTGTTTACAAAGTATTGTGGTATATCAAGGTGCCTATATAATTTGTACCACCTCGACTTTCTCATTGTCGGGCACCCCCCACATCCTGACTGCATGTTGCAGAGGATTGCTCTGCATGTGTGGGATCTATATTGAGCAACACATTTCCTTTAGGGTTGGTAACAATAGTTACGTTTCTCACTTATGGGACACTTAGCTGCTTGTTACCTAAACATGCAGTGGGCCTTCCCCCACGCCTATGTAGGTAACTGCTGACTTTATAATGACACTTTTCATATTGTCAATTAGTGCCTTTTTTAAAAGACCAAAATCAACAAATCTTTATTATTATACTTTCTCTATAGTTTGAACACTTACTTTCCCAGCACAAGACACTGAGCCCATGTGTTCACAAAAAACACATCAATCTTTAAACAGATCATGAATTTGTTGTTTAGAAATTTAAAAAGGCTCCATGATTTTTTTTGGTCGCTATAATTGTTAAAAAGGAATGTATTTACTTGGGACTACTCTCAAAAGTGGACTAGGCCATACCCTTTTTATGTACCTTGTATATCTTTGCTTTTCATTTAGCCAGTATTCCTCTTAATCTACTTTGGTAGCACTTAATACCCATAATTAGTTTGTGTTAAGCATTGTGTTGAGCTATTTTCCATCATTTCCTGGTTAAATTATAATGTTTGTTTATGTATTTACTCTTTCCAGTAGTTAAAGGGAGTGCCAATCAAACCTTATTTTCATGCAATTGTGATTACATTTGATGTGATTTCAACACAATAGGATTCCACTGAAAGGTTATAAACTATTGAATGAATGCCTTGTACTCGATATAGAGCAGGGGAGTCAAACTCAATTTCATCGCGGGCCACATCAGCATTATGGCTGCACTCAAAGGGCCGGTTGTAACTTTAAGACTATATAAATATATCATATTTATATAAAATAATGTATTATATTGCATTATTTTCCTCTGCATTGGATTATTATCGGATAGGCTAATAACTTCATAATTAACTACGTCTGAAAGCAGAAGTCTAGGGAAAATAATTGCAAGTCTCTTCAGTGAGAATGTCACAAAATGATTTAAAAAGAAAAGCCAAATTCTGTAAAAAAAAAAAAAGGTCAAAATCCCCAAAATTAGGGACATTTGAAAAAAATAAGTGCATTTTTTTTTTACAGTGACATTTTGAAAGAAAAGTAACATTTTCAAAAAAAAGTCTAATTTACAAAAACAAATTCTAAGAAAAAAAGAATATTTAGAAGAAAAAAAGTCAAATTCTGATTAAAAAAAGTCAAATTTAAGATGCATTGTGGGACATGTAGTTTACGGGCAACGTGCTTCTGTAAATCGGCATGTAACCGTATTATAAACGTATTATTCTTTGCAAGCTCTTTTGGGGCCACATACAATGAAGTCACAGGCCTTGAGTTTGACACCCCAGATATACTGTAGAGGAACACTGTTTATGCTTTTCCGACAGAAATTGGAGTCGTCTCCTTAAGATTTAGTCAAGTTGCATCCGACCAAACCTGTAAGAAACTCAAAATGACTCGGTGACTCATTATTGAGGATAGGTCTTTTCGCTGTTCCTGTGAACTTTGAGGCTTGTTTTGTCACCCCCGCTCCACACAACACACATACACACACTCCCACACAAAAACCACCATGTTACTTGACAATCTGCTGTACATTGAAACACCACTTCAATGGAAATACCGCTGCTTTGTTTTGGCTTTATCTTAACCTATTTCCCACTCCCTGTATATCATGTCAACCCTTATTTAATTTGTTTCTCAAGGGGTCTGCTGGCTTGATCGCTTCGTTCTTAACTCATGGCGGACTGTTTACCACTTCTTCTTTTGTTTTAAAGGAAGTTAAGCTGAGGGTCCTGCAGTGCTGCACGCATGCATTGGTAAAATAAGGCCCTGGGAAATAAGAGCCTTAAGAAGCTTCCTACAGACCAGGGCTTTCTCACACTCACTGAATTCAGGGTGGGCCATGCACTGCTCAGATCCTGTGAGATACAGAATCAAATGAGAACAAACATTTAGCGCGAGGTGGAAACTTGGCCTGCATTTTTAGCTGTGTGATGTGTTGCATAGAGATGATTAAGGTATCTGTTTTGGGTGGGGTCTTGTCGATCATGCTCGAGTGTAAGGTTTGTATAAAGTGCTGATCATGATGCGGTCAAAACGTGACATTATGCGGTGCTCCTTGATGCTTTCTCAAGTCACAGTTAACGGTAACCTAAGAGAAAAAACAATATTTAGATCATTGGTTAATCTTTGTGGACAACGGCACGGTGATAACAATCAAGAAACAAACCTCACTGTGCTTTACTGACATGACATGTTTGAACAGCTTGCTCTTATTTCCATTTTGTAAAGATCAAAACATGAGGAAGTAGCCCTCGTTATCCTTTCCTCTTGTGTTTGTTCTCACTGGCTTCTGATGCTGCGATGAGAATGTTGATCTTGATGTGACCTTGAATTTTTGGAGTGTGGCGTTTTGTCAATTGGTCAGTTCCAAGCATCTAAAGGTGTTGAAATACGTAAGAAGTGTTACTAATTTGAACAGAGCTCAGTTCCTATTGTCCGAGTAATGTGAGATAAACTTAAGGTATACTGTTTGACCTGCCAGTTACTTTTTGTACACGCACTAGCAGAAACAAACTGTTCACACACATGGTTTATATGTATTTACTTTTCAGCTACAAGGGTCCTAGATGTGGCTTACTGTTACGACCCTGGTACGACATAATTTAAAGGATATGATCAAATGTTTTAAGTCTCTCTTTAAGTTATTGTGTCTTGACTTACTGTGAAGAAGTCCCTTTCCTATGCGAATCCGAATAAGTGATGAAGGAAACAAATCATATCAGGCTTGAAAGATATCGATATAATACCATAAATATATATTGTTTTTTGCAAATAAGAACTGTGGATAGTGTTCCCCATCTCTTACATTTGAAACATATTAGGAAGGGAGCTTTACATCAAGTATTATCAGGAGAAACATTTAGAGTAAAAGCTCTTTCAATGTGACAGTATTGTTTTAAACTATTAAAGCATTTATTTAAGCATTTTATTCCTCAGATGTTTTTGAATCTTTTTTTTATATATTTAAAGCTATTTTAATAAATATTTCAAGTTGTTTAATGTTTTCTATTTAGCTTGGTTGTGTATTTGTTCTGTTATTTTAAATTACTGAATGAAATGTGAAGTACATACATGTTTCATTTAACTATATCCTTTGTCTTTCCCCCCATATTTGCAAAGTAGACATTTGACAATCCCCCATAGGCTTTAAAGGCCTATTCTCCTGCGTGTTTAATGTTGTGAGGTAGCCTTGAAGGGAGCAACGGTTAAGCTGTGGTGGAAAAGCCTGGCCTGTTGAGCACCATCGGCTCATCTCCCTAACCACTGTGCTGCAGAGACAGCTGTAACATCAGATAGGAAAGATCGCCCTAGATATGCACACGCTGACACATACACACGCACACACACACACACACACACACACACACACACACACACACACACACACACTCAAACACACACGCATAGAGACGTAGGATACACACACCTTTAGCTGTTGACATGTGGCATTTGTGGGAAGAGAAGAGACAAAGATATGAAACCACAAATAGTACATTTAACTGACATTTAGTGAACCTATACATTCAGTAAGCTTCCTTTTTTTGCCAGACGTGCTATTGTTTTCAAATTCTCACCCCCTGTGACCTTCATCTGATGGTTAAACTGCAGTGGGTGCTACCCTCCACCAGGTGGCATTAGACTCATGAAGAATGCACATTTGAAACTACAGCATGTTAAATAGAAAATCCATGGCTTGAATTTGTCCAGTTTCTTTACTGAGGCACTTTATATACTGTATGTTCCGTAAGATCCGGTTTTTAAGGGCATATTAATTAAAATATGCTATTTAAAAAATGCAATGTTTCATACTAATCTGAAAGTACTGTACATCACAGATTAATGTAACACTTTAATTTCACTTTTTGAGTGTTTTTGACAGCCCACTGTTAATAGGGTCTGGGGCTCTTGCTTAAACAAACAACTGCTAGACTGAATCCAAGGGTTATTTACTCTTTATTGCACACATTTGATTCCTATTTAGATCATTTTTAGTAAGCGATTGTGGGCACATAGGCCAAAAAAAGCAGTGGGGGAGAGCAGTGGTTGTCATGCCTGCTCATTCTGAATGCATGGTGTCGTACATTCCTGTAAACCAATACTCCCAGATTACCATATTGTCACATCAGGCTTTCCGTGACACCGTTTAATGTTAGTTAGAAAGGTGAGTTAATCTTTAATGTTGGTTTGCTTCCAAAGACTAAACATTTCGTCGTTGTTATAGCTGCATAAAATAACCTAAACAGTTCAGTGATTTGTTCTGCTTTTTCTTCTCTTGTCTAGGCGCCCCTCCTCCACTCCGCTTCCCCTCGTTAGGTGAGGTGCACAGTGTGCGATACCTGAACCTTCACCTGGGAGCGAGATGAGGGCGGGGCCTGAAGCACACAGTCGAAGAGGGAGATGCGTGGAGCGGGTTTGTTTTTATGTAAACCAGCTGAATAATGGTTATGAATACAACCGTGTTACAGCGGTGGACAGTAGAGCTTCATGATTGATGGCTCTGCTTTGCCGCCTGGCTGCTAGTACTATACACTTCCCATGGATAGCACTAGCTAACAACGCAGGTAAGCGTGTGTTATTTAGAATCTGCTGCTTATGGTTCATTTCAACAACACTCCTAACAGCTTTACAAAAAAAGGATTTATAAATGAGAAAATATAATTTTAATGTCCTTTTTTGGGTTTTAATTGACAAATGTATTGCTTGAGAGATAAATGGTGTATCATCAATTACAGTTGATTTATCTCCACGTTAATCCTTTGCAGGTTTGATTCAGATGTTGGATGTGAGCAGCCGGGATTGCTCATCCAGCTTCCTGCAGATTTATCCAGAGGAGTTGTTACATCTTTGAGTATTTCATCATAAAGAAAACAAGCCTCGAGTTGCCTCGAGTGGTTAGTTTAGTTTGAGTGGTGAATCAGGGATGGGTAAGGTCTGTAAAGTTACAACTAGTACGGAAGTCTGATCTGGACAGCCATACTGATATGTTAGCCTTTTGTCTGTTGCATGTTAATTAGCATGGTAACAGTGTAATGAGTTACAAGGATTTTGACTAGAAGGACACAAGCGGCCCTATCACTCTGTTGTCTCCTTCATAACCTGAGTCTACAAGCGTCTCTTCTGCATCCTTTCCATGGAGGGATTTGAATCTGGTACGTTTCCTTTGATATCTTCCATTTCATATTTTTGTTACTCTCCACCTGCTGCTCACTGTTGCTTTATCTCACTGTTGACTTTGAATCATTAGAGGTACCATAGAGGTATCAGTGTTTTTTTTAATTCAAATTAGCATGGTTATATTTAGGTAAGCAGCCTGCATGTGATCTTTTATCTCAATTGAAATCTACTGTAGGGGCATCATGTTTCTCCACCATATGCTATTAGACATCTTCGCCTTCTTGAGGCTCTGACTAGGCAATGCAAGAATCCCTTTGAGGTGTGTTAACAGTGAACAGCAGTACACTACTTATGCCTGCACATTAAAATCCATCTGTTGTCTGCTGTAAATGATACATTACATGATTGCGTGTAAATGTCTCGTAGAGCTAAAGTTCAGGTCCTTCCTTCCTGCAGCGGTCAGACTATACAACCAGCACAGTACAACCCCCCCCCACACACACACACAACAACACAACACAACACAGACAATAACACCCCTTGCTGTTAAATACCAACCAACTATGTGTAATATATATATGCCGTTAATAACTGTGTAATATATACCTGGCTGCTAAATCCTAAGAAGTGTTACAGGATGTGTATTTAGAAAATTATGTAATTTTTTATTATATTTTAGTTATTTTATCATAACTTGGTACTTTTTAATGCATGTAACATGTATAACATTAAGCTGTCTGTGGCTATTTTCTCTGCTGTAACTACGTAAATGTCCCCTGTGTGGGACTAATAAAGGTATTCTGATTCTGATTCTGAGTGTGTGTGACAGGCCTCACGTGGGAGGTGAGGGCGAACAGCAGAAAGCATCACAAACACAAACAGATGAAATCCTGTCTGTGCTTCCGCTGGGGGAGATATGCGGTGAGTCGGTGCTTCCTCCCCTCCACACGGTAACCTAACACCTGTTGGCATGCTGATACATTGAGACACATGTTAATGTGCTAATACATACATCTCCCTTGTGTTTTTCTCTTTTGCTGTTCGTGTCTGTTGCCAGGACAATTTGGTCCGCAGCTACAAGTACTCCCCCCTGACCTTCCTGCCCCTGACGCTGTTCGAACAGTTTCAGCGAGCGGCCAATCTCTACTTCCTCCTCATGGTGGTGATGCAGGTCAGACTGCCTCTCTCTCGCTGCCTCTTGTGCTTTCAATCTATAAAATATGTTATTTATTATTGTTATTTTACAGCAGCAGCTTATATTTTATAATATTGTGGGATCAAATGTTTTTTTTTTTATTGTGCAGACAATCCAAAGTTATGAGAATTATGCCAATATGTTTCTTTTATTGTATTGTTTGCAACATTTTAAAATACACAGACCTAACAAATTACAAACAGTGCAGGAAGAGGCAAACATTTTTTATAAAATGTGAACATTATCGTACAGCGGTCGAATGTTTTTTCTGGCGATTGAGGTACATTATTTAGTTGTGTATGAAAGATATTTGTTGCCCCTTAAAACGGATGGAAAATGGAATGTTCCTTAACCTGGGATATACATATCCAGCTATATATGAAATAGTCTAATACAACTGTAGATATGTTTCTTACGGCTCTGCAAATGTATTTGGTTTGCACGTAACATTGGCCTGAATGTGATATCTCAGAAACACCTTAAAGGAATTTCTTCTAGACATCACAGACATCAACTTGCACCCATGGTTAAACTGATGATATTTTAATGGTCAAATTCATTATAATGTCACAAAACATGTTTGTGCCATAGCTCATGAATTCAAATACTATGACATTTTCCAAGATAAATGAAGAAGTGGTCATCTTTACACTTGGATTTAAACTCCAACTTGACTGGTTGGTAGAGTTTACTACCTGGAGGGGGTAATTCCCGTACTGTAATTAAAGGAGGGTAAGAAATTAGCCTCAACTGAAACAGGATGTCATTCTTTTCAAACACTTAACTTAAATTTGCCTCGTGTAGTTTGACAGAAATCCTCTAAATTCAAGGCCTGCTTTTGACTGTTTAGTCTATTGTGTGCGTATGGTTCATGCAGTATATGCGACTCCTTTCCCTTCTGTGTTTTCCCCATGCTTGTGTGTGGTTTCCAGTGTGTCCCTGTCATCTCCTCCATACCTTTCTACATCACCATCTTCCCGCTTCTCATCGTCCTGTCAGTGAGAGGGCTGAAAGACCTTGCCAACGACATGGTAAGACCACCAACCACTCCGTAGTAACCCTTTCTCTCCTGCTGGGTGGAGTCTAAGTAGGGGGAATATCCCCCCCGTGATGAATCCACCCACCCTCACTCACACAAATGCTAGATCTTAAAACGCAAATATACGACCGGCCTCACTCATGCATTTATGCACCCGGCACTTAAGAATGTGCGCACTCTTCCCTCTCCTTCATTGTCCACATTGACTCCTTGTCCTCTCCTCATTGACAAAACCAGTCATCCCAGTAGCATTAATTTTCTCTCCCATCATTAAAGCTTTTCCTTTGAAATGCAGGCGGGATGTTTTGCATGGAGAATTCTCTAGTTAAGTGCATCACTGAGTTACGGTCGTTAACAGCTCTGGGTGAAACGCTTGCTTGACCCCTCTCTATTGACTAATCATTTAGTGGAGGGTGTAAATCTCCCAGCTGGTGTCACTGTAGAGCCCCGTAATGGCGTTTCTCCTTTCTCCTCTCTCCTGTTCAACCTTTCACGGCCACCATCATTCCCTCTCACACGCTCCCTGTCCATCACTCTTTTTCTCCATCTGTGTCTCACTTCTCTATCTATCTCCTTCTCTTCTCTCATTATCTGTTTGGGTCTCACTCTGCCCATCTGATGTCCAGGCGAGGAGGCGCAGCGACTCTGAGATTAACTCCAGACCCTGTGACGTACTCGACTCCCAGAGGTGAGGACAAAGACGATGTGTTATTCTCTCAGGACTTCCAGTTTGAAACGGCCCTCTAATGAAGTGTGAATGAGTGAATCCCTATATGGTCCTGCTGTGCATTAGAGCAGGGCCAGAACATTTTCCACACTTATTGGAAGACATGAACTATGACCAACCTCTTGATGACATCTTCTCCCGTCTTCAGGGATACTGTTGCCTCGGCTTATTGCCTGAGAGTGTTACCCTCCAGACGATGTGTCTTCTCTTGGGGATTCAGACATCACTTAAAACATTTTTGTACACTACCCTTCAAAGTGTGGTTAATGCTTGAGAGCTGCAAAGAAGAGAATATTTAGTTGTTTCTATGGATAATACGTTTACTTGATTGATCTTGAATGTATATTATTTTAATTAAAGGCCTGCACAGACCATGTTTTGTAAAGACTTTACTTACCGATAAAAAGTAAGCGTTTTAAAAAAATAATATAACATACTAATATTTATGGTTTGTCTTGTGTGTCATGTTTTGCATTTTGTTTTTTTGTTTTTGTATGTCTGTAAGTTGTCGCTATTGTCGGGACCCCCTTGAAAACGAGATGGTGCATCTCAAGGGGTTTATCCCAATGAATACACATTTTTTCTATATATATAATAAAATGGCCTCCATTTGGGTTAGGGTGATTTAAAATGTGATAGTGGATTTTGTTTACACTTCTGTCTGTTAATTTGTGTTGTATGTATACATGGTAGCATTGTAGATTTGTGAACAGCAAATTATATAAAATAAAAGAGCTTGTTTTGTTTGTTCCCCATTTGCTCCTTCCTCATCTGTCCTGCCTCAGTTTCAGCAGAGCGCAGTGGAAGGATGTGTGTGTGGGAGATGTGCTGCGGATCCACAAAGACCAAGTCATCCCTGTGAGATTTCTAAATGATGAAACATTAAATTAACAGAAGTATAGAAAAACAAAAATAAATCTAACCTACCCTTTAGGTGGGATCTTTTATAACTTTAAGTGAGAAATGTCGGCATTAGAGCTGCTAAACTTTTAAATGATAAATATCGGTTTCCTCTCTTTCCTCGCAGGCTGACCTTCTCCTCCTGTGTAGCTCCGAACCTCACAGTCTCTGTTATGTAGAGACGGCAGATATCGACGGGTAAGAAACTCTTTCTGCTCTTTTTATTAAGCTTATTCTGTAGAAAATGAAGGCTTTAATTCATCATGTAATGATAACATGCATGTTTTTATGTAGTCACTTTCTTATAAATATACATGTTTTAGTAGTAACATATATAAAAAAAAAAAAAAAAAAATGGATACTAATTTTTGTTACAAGTTTAAAACGGAAGTGCTTTAAGGTTTATTTCAGAGTAAAGACATTTCCACATTTTCATCTATGCGTGTAACTGCATAGTCCCTTAGCTTCTCATCATTATCTCTTGTCCATGATTCAACTATTAAGTGTTAATATACACATTTTATTTTCTTCATTCAGAGAGAGTAATCTCAAGTTCAGACAGGCGCTCAGTGCTACACACAACCAGCTGACCTCCTACCCCTCAGAGGAGACCCTTGCTGCCTTTGATGGTGAATAAATGTTTTCCATTAAAGGAAATCTCATTCAAAACTAGACGAGTAAACTTCTTTAAGACATTACTTGTCTTAAGAAACAGCGCATTCAACTTTGAATTTTCCAGGTGTCGTTCTCTGTGAGGAGCCAAACAATCGCCTGTACACCTTCAGAGGCCAGATGCACTGGCGAGGAGAGAGTCTTCTGCTGGACAACGAGCACATCCTCCTGAGGGGAACCGTCCTACGCAACACAGAGTTCGCCTACGGCTTGACCGTATACACTGGTACTCGAAGCAAAAACGTATTTAGTTTAGGAAAAAAGAATATGAACATATATTTCTGTGCATTGACTCAGTTAACAGAAAGATTGTATTTCCCTTTAGCAAATGGTTAGTAGAAACTGCCCAACTGGTCTGTTGAGTCTAAACTAGGAAGCAGACAGGAGAAAGAGAAACCCTGAGACGTGGCATTATGCCTCATCGAGGTGTTTGATAACAGAGATAACACTATTACACTATGTGCTGTGTCCATGCCACCTATCCTCATTTCCCCTTCTACTGCAGCCTCCACTTGTTTCAATGACAAATTGTAATATGTGGAATGCATTATACTGCTAATTATGGACAGTACTTAACTCTTGCAGCTGTGTCTTAAATGTGGGTCTGTTAACGTCGGGCAGATAACCGGCTGCTTCTGTCTTTTAAGTGATCATTGATCGGATATTACTGGACCATGCAGAGGTGTCATGGATGACCCTTTCAGTTCGGTCGGAGCAGATCAATAGATCAAATTCTTCCAGAGATGGGGCTTATATCATTCATCAGAGACTGTCTATCGGTGTGACCCCAGTTCAGCCTGATTATAACTCTTCACCCTCCTCACACACACTTGACACAGCCTACTTTAAATTATGCGTGATCAAGGTTGAAGTATTGTTGTTGTAGGAAGTTTGTCCCTGAACATCTTTGAAGACATGGCACACACATATGTCATTTTAACTTTCAGCTGTCTGAGAGTTGGAGACAACATCACTGGAAAACATAATGTGATATCATATTTTATTGATCTTTGCAAGGGAAATTCTCTCTCCCCGCTGACCCTCTCCACAGCCGGGTCAGACACCCCCGGAACTGGTAGAAACTCAGCTTCATGCTCAAGGGCACGTCGGAGGATGCTCACTGACACGAGGGCTTGAACTTTCACCCTCTGGCTGCACAGTGGTCTCCGAACTTGCTCGGACCAGCGGCCGGAGCGGTAGCATCTAAGAGTTTCTGCTCCGCACACAGGCGCAGACAGCAAGATCCTGAGGAACTGCGGGAAACTGAGAGTGAAGAGGACTCGGATGGAGAGAGTTTTTAACCAAGTGGTGATCGGGGTGAGTGGGCAAAGGGCATGTGGGGTGACGAGCACGAGATATCTTGTGACTATAAGACACACACACACACACACACACACACACACACACACACACACACACACACACACACACTATTCTAGCCTGTGTTAGAAGTATTCAGATCAGTAGAAGGTGCCTCCTCATTATGCAGAAAGGCCTGATTCATTTTGTTCCATAAGCAGCTAAACTAAAGTTTTTAACAATGATTCCACTTGTTTAAAAACAGACTCTAATATAAGGATTTTGCATTAAAATGTTCGGCACTGTACAAAATGTAATGAACAAAGTTACTCTAACCTATATTTAGTGAAAGACACATACATGCACACAGACTCACTGAGCTCAGTTCAAGTGTAGAAACCATCATTAAATGTATTAAATACACTTTAGGTGCAAAGATTTCACATCATTGCTCAGAATAAGGACACACACAGACACACACATGTGTCCGACAGACTTGCAATCTTCATACACATTCACTAAAATAAGAACACACACAGGACACAGAAAAGAGAAGCTTCTCGGGCATAATCACTTGCTGTGGCAGAGCGCCAGGCAGTCAGATGTGGCCACATGTCGTCATTGATCCACAACGTGTGAACCTCAGAGTATTTGCAGAAAAAACACTGTAACTATGAAATTAAATTAATATGTTTTTAGAATTTGTAAATTGCCAGTAGACACACTATTATTAATACTGTCTATAAAAGTGTCTAATAAGTGTTTACAAGCACAAGAGGCAGCTGCGCTTTCAGTGCATATTGGCAAAAACGCTTTCTTCCTTTGTCACTTCATCAGTCTTTTGTCAAGGTTTGCCACTAGGGGGATGACTTGTTCTAAGAGGAGGACAGAGTCTGAACTGAGTTGTCTGCAGTGCCTGGTTACCTCTGTGGGGGACCTGCAGCTTGTGATTCCAGGACCAGAGAAGTCGGCTCCTCTCCCAGAGTCAGAGGAAGGAGGGGAGATGATCCTCAGGATAGAATCTGGAAAACGAGAGTTGCAACCAAGAGGACAGATATTCATTTTGGCCCTTTTATGTTCTTCTCATCGGCATTATGTATCATCACTATTTATTTACCGTCTACATACCAGACTCTGAGGATTCTGGAGATACTCCCACCAGCAGCCTCTCTCTCCAGAGGACATGGCTGGATGTTGATGAGTCTGTTTCAGGGCTGCTGGCAGTCTGCTGCCCACTGCTGTCAGAGACCACCGACGCTTCATAGTCCTCCTGCAGATCCCAGCGCAGAGAGTGTGAAGGAGCTGGTACACTACTCTCAGGACCTGGGGAAACATCAACAATCCAATCAATCGGTATCACTCTCCATAGCTGGTTAAACGCTGTTGGCACGTGAGGAACCAGGTGTCACTTCCTGCTGTTGAGCTGACCTTTTGATTGGCTGGTGTTGACTGACGTCTCCACTTCTTGAATAGCACTAAGCTCGTGTTGTTCAGTCATCATCTCCATGATGCTCAGCCTGACACGGGTCACAGGGGGCTTTGCTGCTCGAGGAGGAGGGAGGAGTCCTGAGGGGGGGGCAGATGCTGGGGCAGCAGGGGCATCACTCTGAGCCATGAGAGGGTCTTCAAGGTGGGATAAAGTTCCTCCGTTAGTCTCCTCTAAAGCTCTCAGCAGGGAGGCAAGTAACTGGAGACGGGTCTGCCTGATGCTCCCTGAATCCAAAACTCCTCTGGCAGCCTCTGGGAGTGGCTGTGGGCGAGACAAGGCATCAGGACAGTTGTTCTCCCAAAACACGCACACACACATTAAGCTTGAATCAAATGCACTTCAGTTAATTTCACCTCATCACTCAGAAACAAGCACTGTTGTAATTTGTATTTGTGTATAAACTAAATGATTTGTCTGCTGTACTTTTGCAAAAACATAACAGCAGTGATAGTCCCGTCACTTACTTGTTCTTCAGTTTGAATGAGAGCCTGCAACGTCTCCTTTTGCCGCCTCATCTGCTCCATCTCCACTTCCTGTTGTCGCCTCTCCTCCTCCTGCTGCCTCTGCTGAAGGGCCACCCCCTCCCTCTGCTCCAGCAGCCGTCTCTGGACCTCCTGCAGCTCTGCTCTCTGGACCTCCTGCAGCTCTGCTCTCTGGACCTCCTGCAGCTCTCGTCTCTGGACCTCCTGCAGCTCTGCTCTCTGGAACTCCTGCAGCTCTCGTCTCTGGACCTCCTGCAGCTCTTGTCTCTGCCTCTCCATCCTGTCGTCCTCTGTGGAGCTCAGGGACCCGGTCCGTAGCGAACAATGTGGCAGGGTCACAGGCCTAACAGTTTCTGGAACTGGAGCCAGAGGTGCACCAGAGGTGATGATGGAGCTACTGCCTTGGATTGAATCAGAGGTTGGCTGCAGTCTGATGCTGGCTGAGTGACGTGTTGCTCTCACTCTCTCTGTGAGATGCCCTGTGACTCTCTCCATGATGTTGTCTGTCAGCCAGGCAGTGAACTTCTGGTTCCTGGGATTGCTCGAAATATATTCAACTTCATCTGGCACCAACTTGGAGGCAGAGCTCATATTTGAGCTAGGAGGTTGTGAATATGAAGCTAACATGTCCGACTCTCTTGTGGGAACTTCCACAGGGGTTTGTGCTTTGGCGTGGATGTATGCCTGCGAGGCCGGAGGTGTAGGGAGCTGAAGAGGAGCTGGAGGATGCACAGACTGAACACCGTGCGGAGGGGGGGGAAAGAGGCCTGGAGGCACTGCAGCGGGAAGTAAAGATGTGGGGGTCATGTTGTAGCGAATCCGTAGAGCTCGCTGGTATTCCTCTAGGCGCTGACGGGCCACTTCCACTGACCTCTGGTGAAGGCTGAAATAAAGACCGTCAGCTTTATTTATAGAGCCCAATCTCGGTGCATCAAGGAGCTTTAAAATTAGAGCATACAAAACCCTCCAAACTAAATAAAATCCTCTAAAACTTTATAAATATAGGTAAAAGTAGCACTCAAAGGTTTATTTCTTTGTCAACTGATGAGATTTACTTTTAAACCTAATCGCAAGGAAAAGTGGTGAAAGTGACTGGCTAAATGAATAAATGTAGTTTATATTCAGGATTTAAAAACACACCTGTTTTGCTGCAGCAGTCGCTCTTGGTACTCTCTGATCCTTCTGGCGTGCTCATCTTCGCCTGCAGGAGGCACCAGCTGTCAAAGAGTGAAGAAGCAGATATATACATAAATAGCTGAAGTTATTTTTCTGACGCACTTCACATAAGATATCTTAAAGGATAAAACAGATCTGACAGGAATATT
>NW_011350603.1:121420-130787 GCF_000735185.1 Notothenia coriiceps
GAAGAAGCAGATATATACATAAATAGCTGAAGTTATTTTTCTGACGCACTTCACATAAGATATCTTAAAGGATAAAACAGATCTGACAGGAATATTAGTAGTTCAGAGAAATAATGAGAACAGGTTAACCAGGGATAGCTTTAATGCTCAAAGGCCTACCTCAGGAGGGACAGAGGGGGCTTCCTGCTCATGGATGGGTACTTCTGGTTGGTTGATAGGAGCCTCCTGGGTCACAGCAGCCTTCAGCTCTTCTCTCTCCTGCTGAGCCTCATGCAGCATCTGCTCCAATTTGGCTTTCTGCTCTTCAAGCTCCTGGAGCAAAACCACCTGCTGCTGCTTCTCTCTCTCGAGCTCCTCATCCTGAACAGAAAAACAAGTTTAAAAACAGCAATCATGTTACATGTAGGGTAGATCACAAACCAACATGTTCAACCGAGCCCCTAATTACTGACTGAATAACTAATATTAAGTGAGGTTAAATAAACAGATATGATACTTGACAGGCAGTTTGACTGAAAGATGAGAGCCCCCAAAATAAAATCTGTACGTCTTGCACGAGGTCGAGCAGGTACTTCCTTGTATGAAATGTAGAATCAAGAAGATCATCCTTCTCCACAGGAATTCCCAGGCAGCCCAGATTGAGGCTCCTGTGTGTGTCCTATTTATGTGCAACTTTATTTTGATTCAGGGCTCGACATTAAGGACTGCCCGATGGCCCGGGGCCATCTAGTATTTAGCTCGGGCAATGAAGCCTCACCTGCTGGTTGCCCGATCGGGCAATCTATTATGCCAGTATGATGCAGCTCGCGGATCCAGTAATGAGTGACCCGACAGTAAAACTAAACATATCTATAACTAGTTTAGGTAGTTTGATAGGTCATTAAAATAGCTACGTGTGATATTCTAACCTGAAGTGTGTGTTTTGTCCGCTCACCGCTGCATGTGATCATGCAGAGCTGCATGTCGACTCGTCGGCAGCAGCTGATCTCTCTCTCCCGTCAGATTAGACTTCACTCGCGTTTATGTCCATATTGATCAGATCTAGCTAGTTCTAGCTAATGATAGGACTACCTATCGTCTTTTTTTCTTCGGCGTGAGAGGACGCTGGCGTTGACTGTTCGCCGCTTCTCTGTCCGAAAATCTCGTCTTTCTTTGTGTTAATCTAAGAGTTTCTGACCACTTTCTACTGCTATAGATTGCTAACTATTTTGTTGTTTTTTTGTTCTGATCTGGACATATTTGTTACACCCGATTGCCATTTTTGACGGACGCTTTGGTTCTCTACCCTGCTACACCTACCTGCTAACGCTGCTCCATCCATCAAATAACCAGCCCCATTCTTCGTCCTGCCCCTCCCCGTGGGCCCTGACTCTGGTTCTTCTTCCTACCGGCCTCCGGTCCCCCCATCTGCTGTAAAGGACAGCCTGCAACTGACCTCTCATCCTGTCTGACGGCTGCCAACAGCTCCACTTTCAGCGCCGCTGGTCTACAACCATAGCCAGCGCTGTGCTAACGCTAGCATCCTACCGCGGCACTACGATGTTACGATACTCTGTCTCCCAACTTTTTAATCTCAACAACTTTTCTGCGCTTCCTCTAAGCTTGTCTGTCATCAATTGCCTCGGGCTTCTACGCAGACCGAGGTATGTCCATAGAGGTTCCAAACGCAGATTTGTTTACTCCCAGTCCGTAAAATCATCCATAACATCTATCTGGTCGACTAACCGCCATGTCCCACAACTGTCATGTCATCTGAGCGCACTTATTACTCCATATTATACACCCACCACTGGTCCGTTACAATCCCAGCTGTACCGAAAACCTGGAGTGGATTCCACTGCCCTCTTCTCAGAGCTGGTCCAAATTCCTGGAGAGGATCCCACTGCCCTCTGCTCAGAGCTGGCCCAAATACCTGGAGTGGATTCCACCGCCCTTGCGATAAATGTGTCGCAAAAGTAATTTTCACCTGTAGATGTGGGGGAGGAGGGGGGGTTGGAGGCGAAGGGGCNTACCTGCTTATTAAAAGACACCTAAACAATAAGTGTCGCTATGCAACCGGGTGAGGCCACAAAGTATAGCGCAGCATTATGCATTTGTTTACATGCCCACCAGAACCCCGAGGCATTACCAACAGATCAACGCACAATCAACCCAGACAGGACATCTCTTTCTCCACATTAAGAGTTAGACATTAGAATTGACTATTATTGTCTGTCACATATTCTTCTTCTCTGTCACATAAGTGGCGCAACTGAAGCGGTATTGCGCTCAAGGGAAATTATTTTGACCGAAGAGATTTAGATTTGACGGCTAACGGGAACTCCGACGTCACCATTTTGTGTGCTTCGCGGATGCGCTCGGCTCCTCTCGACTGCTGCTCGGGTCTGCTCGGTCAGCTTCCGGATGAGGAAGCATTCATTCGACCAACTTACAGTAGATAACATTACAAACATTTTTAACAGGAGCCATAATAGTGTAAATAATGTTTGTTTTGGCAGTTATAACTGAATGTAATGTTTTCTACTTTTTTACATCTGGGAAGGCATTTGCCTTCATCAGATGGAAAGTGTCTTGACCAACAACTTAAGTATTTCTTATAGCTATGCAGGGCATGCAAGCGAGCAAACAAGAACAAACAAACAAGTGAAATGAAGAATACAATTGAAATTGTACAATATAATATTGTGGTGGTTCATCTTATAATTCAGTCTAGAGAATGCACCAGACATCTACAGTAAGACCTGGAAAAATCTAAATGTTCTAGGGGGAGGCCCCCCAAACCCTTCGTGCCATTTCGTCCGCGCGCATTTTTCAGGGCAATCTCTATTGGGCTCAGGGCCATCTGTAAATTAGCTTAGATCTCCCAAAATCCTCACGCACTGCTGATTACTTTGTTGTTTTTCTTCAGTGTACTAGCTTAAAAACAGGTAACCAAGCCATGGTCTGAAGTTATTGAAAAAGACAACATATTCAAAGCAGAACAAAAAGTCATGCACGAGGAGAGGTGACTGCCACATTGCTGCTTTAGGAGCTGGGCTGATTGAGTAACGAGGAACACCTGGATAAAGGCATTCTGACCTATCAGGAAAATGCATCAAGCCTCTGGGATAACAAATGAAGCTGACTTTAAAAAAACTGTGGAACAGTGAATACAGAAGGACCTTTGACAAAGAGTGTGACACAAAGAAACCTCTCACTTATCAACCTACTTCTTCTTATAATGAATGTCTTTGTTGTCATTTCAAGTGATGAAACAAACCGACAGACAATAAACCACAGAGATTCACCATTTTAGTAAGCTTAAAAGCAAACTGCTTGTTTCCATTGAGAATCTGACCTTCCAGTGTTTGCAATAATACGTTTCACAATGGGATGTGGAGCACAAGCATTTAAAGCTGTCAGCTGATCTGCTCCTATGTATGTATACAGTGTAGGAAAATAGTTCACGCTCAGTATCACATAAATGGCAATAGACACATACCCTTTTCTTTCGTTCTTCTTCAAACTGTTTTATTCTGTTGGCAAGTACATCTGGAAGTTGAGTGTCTGCTGCAGCTGGCGGCTCCGTTGTCTTCAACGCTGGTTGAATAAAATAGAGGAGAACATGAAATGAACTATTATTATGTTATTAAGTTTATCCTTATATGGCAGTTGAAGAGAAGGGGGGTAATTTACTGAGAAGAAAAACAAAATGACCAAGATTAGAGTTGTACATAGATAATTGAAATGTTGAAGAATAAATAAACGGTATTAAAATTGCTTCACTTTGTAAGGTCGGATAGTGTTGTAGTTCCTGATGCACAAAGATATGTCATAGCTTTTGATAATATGGGGAGTCTGGGCTAAAATCACAAGTATTTTCTTGTTGCAAAGTTTGAGTGCAAAGTATATTTGGATTAGGTAGTCCGACTACAAGCATAATATGATGTTTGGTGTAAAAACAGAAGAATAATATAAAAACAGGGTGAAAAAAAGAGTAAAAAAACGAATCTCAATATTCTCAAATATCAAACTTCTATCACAATGATTGTATTATAGTGTGAAGAGTGTGAGCTACCTGGTGGGGAGGGGGCAGGCTCCAGGCTGTGTGTCTCCTCGCTGTTAAGAGAGCCTGTGTCCATGGTGGTGTCCCGCTCTGGGATCTGATCTGTGATGGGGGTCGGTGGTTCGGCTGCAGGAAGATGAGAGTTCTGCTCAGTCCAATGGTTCCTCTGGTTCCTGATACGATCCAAGAGCTTCCTTAACGCCCGTCTAGGAGCAGGCTTGGAGGGCTCCACTGCAACCAAAAAACATGAGTGAAGTTTCGGCTTGGTAAAGACGAGTATCAAGGACAACACGTGATGTGTGTATTGATTTTGTGTATATCCCAAAACCTTTTTTACAAACCTTGCTGAAACCCTTAAAACCTGTGAGTTTAGGTTGTATCTGCTGCCTCTCTTTACCTTGAACGGATGTTTCCTGCTCGGGGTCATATTGTGTGGTTCCTGCTCCTTGTGGGGGGATTTCATCCTGCGTGACGTCCAGCTCCTGGTCCTGGCTCCCTGTGGACAGAGCCGGCAGAGGCTCCGGAACCAGCTGCACCACCAGGTCTCCTTTAAGCCCTGCCATCAGATACAGTCAATCTTTAAGGGAGTTCCAATAAAATGTTAATAGTTAAGCCACATGTTCTGGCTACTTAGAAATTGTGTGCATGGATTCAAGCAGAGCCACAAATGGTCCACAACCTTTAGAAATATGCAATTGACCTTTTATTTGTTCCTTTTTAGGTGTGTTTCATGTAACGGAAAGCAGTGTTGTTAACCAGTATAAATGTTACATGGTTTCCTCTTTTTTATATGTAACCTTCTTTGTCTAACTTTTCAAGCTCTCATACGAGAGTGTGGGATTATTTGAGCAGTGGAAAGACTATCAATGAAGCTTTTGGTGAGTTTTACTTACTCCTCTCTCCTGTGTACATGTCCTCAAAGGCAAACTCCATCTCCCTCTGGTAGTCCTCTGCTGTCTCCTGTCTCTTATAGAGAGGCTGGAAGATCTGAGAAGGCATCTGGAAAACCTGCTGCCTCCTCCTGAGCAGGTCTGTCTGCTGCATGTGCTCCAGTTCAACAAGCAATCGCTCTCGATCCTAAGGGTTGTCACCAAAAACAGATTCGACATTAAAAAAAAGGCCATAATAATTTGTGTTTCTATGACACAAATTTGTAAATTATTCAGAATCAGAATGCCTTATGCCTCCTGCAGTGGGGACATGTACCGTGTTACAAGCAAAAGTGGCAAAGCAGGTAAAAAAATTGATATATATAGTCTTTACATATGAGGACAATCTGTCTACTATGGCTAATGCTGTTGTCCTGCTATCAGTCAACAGTGTTTTCACCACAGTGATGGTAAGTAGCTTTGGAGCATATCATCTGTCAGATACATGTGAACAATGTTGGTGTGTATCTTCTAACAAAGTAAGATGTGAGTTAACCTGCTCCAGATGTTCCCTCCTCAGCGCCTGATTCCCTCTGAGACGAGCCTTCTCCAACTGCTCCTCTCGCCTCCTCATTTCCTCCTTCTTTAAATCCTGCAGCCTCCTCATCTCCAGCTCAGCTCCCTCATGGGCACTGGGCTGATGACACAAGTACAGGTTAGACATCCCAACAGGAGGGGAGAACCAAAGCGGGGTTATGTAAATACAATAATCAGAGATCTTACCTGCTCTGTGTCTGCCTCTCTGTCCACTGTGCTGTCAGGCATATGATAATGTGTGGCTGCAAAAGCACTCACATCAGATTTCTTCACTACATGTGGGTTCTTGAAATCAATGCTCTGCTTGAACAAAAAGACAATGTTACCCTGACTACACTAAAAACCTTTGAAACTTGAAAGGTATGACTTTTATTTTGTAAAAGTTGCAAGGCTGATCAATTCTGTAAAGGATAAAGGCCAGCTTGCAAATCCAGGTGGCTTATCAGGACAACAGGAAAACAGTGTAACGCATATAAGTGGTGGAGAGAAATCACCTGAATTGGGTGTGGGGGGGGCTTAGGGAGACTGGCCACTTTTGCTGATCTTTCCTTTTCTGTCTGTAGTGCCTTCTTCCTGGCCATGGTTGATCTACAGACAAACATATGCATAGACTTGTTGTTCAGTTCATTTTGATCAAATGCATGATAATGTTTTTCGAGCAATTGTTTCTGCTGCTCACCGGCTTTGCCCCTCATGGTCTTTAAGCCTCTGTGTTTTGAGCTCCTTCATGGCTTCCCGGTAACGCTCCTCTGCTTTGACCTTATTTTCCTCCTCCCTCTGAGCTATGGCTTCCAAGTCGGGTTCCTTCAAATAAATTAAAATGACCACAGAAATATTAAATGATTTGGAAAATGTATTAATCTTTATGTGATGGTCTTGTTCACATTTTGGTTTCAGCTGTTCCTCGTCTTGGATTTAATCTCAGGTTCAGAGTCAACAAACTAAACAGAGGTCAGGGACAGCTTCAAAGGGTGTATTGTGTTCAATTCATGGAACAGAAACTCTAGCTAATGAAGACAGGGTAAAGCTTCTTGTAATCTTACATTTTCTTTTGCACTCCTGTGTCCCTGGCCGAGCAGCTGGAGGCTCTCCTGGTATAATGTCTGCAGGGTGTGAAGTTTGTCCCTCTGCTTCCGCTCCCAGTCCTGCCTCAGGTCCTTCTCCAGCTGCTCCAGCTCACGCTGCCGCCTGCGCTCCACCTCTCTGCAGATCTTTAGCGAGATATACCGCTGCTGCTCCCGCACCTGGAGGTCAATGCAAAATATAAATACATACCAACTCTGAGGTTAAAGAACCATTTCATTTATCACCTGTCCCTCAGATTTTTTAATGTTAGTAAGTGACATTTAGGAGAGTACAATACTAAAAAAGTGAATTTGCTATGAAGCCATGGATCAAAGTCCATTATTGGGTTAATTTTTACACACACACACTTGGAGTTGATTACCGTGGATTGCCATTGGACTGAAAATAAAAACTGCAAACTATGCCAAAAAGTAACAAGTACAGTCGTGACTGTAACACTGATCCTGAGCTGAACCCTTAATATACCAGGTCAGACTTCCTTTATGGAATAGAATTTCCAGACTACTCGTCAGTGCAGTCTTTTGTTAATTCAAAATGTAATCTAAATACAACCATTCGTTACTTTTTTGGCTGAAGTTTTAGTAGTTAACTGCATGATATAGGCAAAAAATAAAAAGTTAATAACCTCCTGATTTACGATGCAAATATGAATGAAAATATGGTCAAACTTTACTAGTTAAATTACATGTAATTCAATTAGTTACTCACCAACAATGCATATACACTTTCTTAAATTAATAATTATTTCTGTGCAAAGCAGTTAAAAGCTTAAGTTAATCTTTATCCACCTATGCTCTCCGTGTTTTCAGATGTCTTTGTGCATTGATCGGTGTCTGAGAATCCTTCCACATCACCGCCTTACCTGCTGAATCCGCCGCTTCCTCCTCCTCTCATGCTCCTCTCGTATTATCCGAGCCTCTTCGTTAGGGCTCAGTCTCAGTTTAGCCACTTTCCTCTTCATCTTCTTCAAAATGTACTAAGAGACATTTCCCAGAGAGCTAAAAACAGTTAGCAACTCCGTTAGCCCTGGGAGTTGTTATTGGCTAGTTAGCATGTTGTTGAAGGCATCAACCAACAGCATGATTTATTAGACAGGCGTTTAAGGACTGGTTGAAACATTTGAATTGTTTATGAAAATACCAAAGAAGCTCCGACAGGATACAAAATCCATATCGTACGTTTTGTTTATTACCAGAAAGCCATGCCAACCTTAAAAAGGGAGTTATTGTCCTAAACAACGTCACATCCGGTAGTTTAAACTGCCCGCGTTACCCGTTCCGTGCTGATCAAAATACGTCATGGTTCCTGACCATAGTTCTTGACACCAAATATCGTTCCTACTTCCTACCCTCAATGTTTGCATCTGTAACGATATGGATCATAAAGCACCTAAACTGCTAAATTCTAATAACCGTAAAAACCAGATTCTGAAAAATGGAGAGAGAAAGTTGGACATGTGCTTTGATTAAATATTTAAACAATACAGGATAACAATCTCAGGAATAAAGCACCCTTTTTTCCTTCTTTAATTCGTGCGAATGCTGTGTAGATACAGCATTCCGCTATAGTTCTTCAAATCTTTATTAGTGGAATGCTGTTTACAGTTCTTCGAATCTGTATTCTTATTTTAAAAAAATAGCTTACTTTGCCGTCGAATAACTTCAGCATACTTTCAGCTACAGAAACCATTCAAATATTAAACTATTCAGCCTTTTCAGCAATCGATGAGAAACTTTCAACTTTTTCAAAATATTTCATACTTTTTGAAATATTCAGCTTTTTAAAAACTATTTTTTTAACATGGAAGTCAATGGGAGGAGCCTTCAAATTCCCTTTTACCTTGCGCCAAATGCTTCTCCTTCCACATACTTTCAGCTAGAGACTTCATTCCAACTTTAAAATGATCACAAGACCTTTAAAAAATTAAACAAAATGCCTCTTGAGGGCATGAAGTGACAAGGCCAATTGTAAATGCAACGTCATCTTTCATCACAGCACCAGCTGCACACCTTTAGTTAATCTGCCAAAAATGCCACATTATTGACCCAAAAGCACAAAAAAAGCACACAGACACTCCCCACAGTCCTGAGACGCTACACGCATTGAAGTTTTACCGATATCTGTTACGGTTATTCAACAAACCGTTCACATGTAAGAGCTTTATCTCTCATTTAGATCATTGGAAAAGCTCTCCTCTCACTGATTACTGCACATCACCATGGAAACCTTTGATCTCTGGGCTCAAGCGCAGGTGTTATGATAACGTCGTTAGCTCAAACACAAACACCTGTGTGATGATGTCATAACTCCACTGTGGCCCTGAACAGCTGAGTGACATCATCTAATCAGAGCAGACACACCCACAGACAGACTGGTACACACACACACAAACAATGGATATATATAACCTACTACATATGTTCACACACACACAGACAGTGAGACAGGGACACAGGGACTAGTGATGGGATAATGATACCTCAAGGAGTGTATTGACACACTATACAAACTGTGTCGGCACTGTATTGATACTGCGCCGGTCACCCAATAGTGCCCCCTGCAGTTGTTAGAAAATCATTGCAGGTAAAGAAATTCCTTGTTTGTGTAAATGCTAAACTGAGTTGGTATGTAAAATTTAGCAAATTTGAGTTACAATTCAGAGTTACAATTTGTGACTTATGTACACAATTTTGTTAACTTAACTGTTCAATCATATGAAATAAAATACTTGAGAAAAGAAGTGATTTGTTTATGCATTTTTATTGAGGAG
>NW_011350604.1:0-20814 GCF_000735185.1 Notothenia coriiceps
ACACACACACACACACACACACACTCACACACACACACACACACACACACACACACACACACACACACACACACACACACACACACACACACACACACTCGCACACCTTCCCTGTTGAGTTGTGTTTTACGACCTGTGTAGGAAGCGTGAAGTGTTAACTGATAACGGCTGTATGTACCGTACTTACTGGAACTGAGCCGAGGCCTCAGAGGCTGCAGGACATTATACACAGGAAGTGAACAGCGGACAGGAGCACATTAATAATGGAGCATATTCAGTTGGCTGATGCATGCTGGTCATTGAACAAGACTTTGCATCTAAACAATTATAAGTACAATTTTCCATTTTTCACATTATTGTCGTCTTAAATGAAAAAAGCTCATACATTGCATCATAGTTTTCAAGTCAAAGGGTGACTTTTTATTTGGGTTTAGTCTCATTTCATTTAGAAAAATTAATATATTAGTAGTTTCAGTTGACAAAATGAAATCTTTATCAAAATTTGTTTTTTAAATCTATCTTTTTACATTCTTACTAAAAGTATAAAGAGTTAATGAAATGAACACGTGGAAAATAAAGTTGTGACTGAAAATCATATACATTGCAACAACATTTGTTTATTTCTATTTGGTTTTTGCCGTGGACAGATATTTATCTTCCAAGTTCTCTTTGACCAATTTAACTCTGCAAGGGTTGAGTGTTTAGTACTTAAAAGATAGATGTGTGTACCATATTTAAAATGCATGGATATGGTAGAAATAAGTGATTCTAAAAAATGGCCTTGAAAAAATATACTTAAAACATAATAATAATTAATTTAAGAGTTCTTACATTAAGTGGTTTTAGTCTTTTTTTATCGTAAGAAATGAGCACTTCTTTTTTATGTCATTTTGGCAAGCTGAAATGAAAAAAGTATTTTAACACAAAAAGCTCTATGACTCACCTGTGTGTTGTCCTCTGTCTCAGGTGTGAGGGCTGCGGCGCTGTGTTCCACACCGAGTGTCGGCAGAAGGCCCAGCCGTGTCCCCGCTGTGTCCACAGAGAGCTCCACCACAAGAGGCCGTCCTCATTCTGGTCCCCCGACGACGACAGCCCCGGCTGCTTCCACCTGCCGTACCAAGACACCTGAGACTCACGGTACTGAAGCAGAGACAGTCAGGGGGCTGAGGGACACAGCGCTGGACCAAGTGCCTGCTCCTCTGATCCGTGTGTTTCTCCAGGACAGATTCTGTGACGGGGCTCAGAGTCTGATGCACCGTCAGGTTGGATTTTGATAACCGGAGCTCAACCTCTTTGTCCCGCTGCAAAGAGCAGGGAGGAAACCATCTGCAGAACTGCTGCACCACGCCTCACACGAGATGACCCACGCCAAGGTCATCGTCCACCATCTTCACCCCTTTTCATTTGTTCCTTATTCTAAACACGGGTGGTAATCTGGAGACGTTAGTTCGATGAGTTATTCTAACTCTTCCAGCACAATTTAGGTGGTGAAAAGATAAGTCAATGGGGAGAAAAGTAAACAACAAAATTAGCAATTGATTAATTCTTTTTGAAAAAGCCAAAACACATTTTCTCGTTTGAGCCCCCTAATGTGAAGATTTCTTTTGGTTTTTGACCAAATAAGCTAATCACGATCAGGTGTTTTGTCTTTGCTTACAGACTCATTATTTTATGGAGAAATAAAGTGATTGATTTGTGATGAAAATAATAATAATTTTCACTAATAATCATGTTAAAGGAACACTCCATCGAACAACCTATTTCAGTATTAAACTCTGACACATTGTAGCATTGAAGTGGCTGTAAAGAGTTTCTAGTTCCCTTCTTCCAAAAAAAACTGGTTTTGTTGTTGAGATCTTTCCTCCTGTTCATGCTGTCCATTGAAATTGTTATTTTTTTTAAAATGATTTGAATGTAAGTGATGGGGGGGGGGACATCTAGTGTTCTTGTTTTAGGCCAAATGTATTTCAAAATGAATTGTGGCTTTAACAGCCAGTCAGTTCTTTAACAGACAGTCATTCAAGTTTGTATTTTCCAAAATTACAATGTTTAAGTTTGAAATGCCTTTTTCTGTAACGGCCACAGTTTATAAACATAAGGAACATTTTGTAGAAGGAAAAAGCTATAACTTTAGAAGATATATACTTGATTTGATGAACTCAAACGACTGAAGAGTCATGTTGTATTCAAATCAAGTTTAAAGTAAACTTTTATGCAGACTGTGGACATCCCTTGCATTATATATGCATATATTTGAATGGCCACTATGAACAGGAGGCCTGATTACAGGAACATTTTCAATGAGCATACGGGTATTGTTTCAATACAGAGTTGAAGAAATTAGCCTTTCCTTTAATCAGTTTTCAGAACATCAAGAGAAGCTTCTCCAACCTGCAGCATAATCCACTGTTTCACTTTACATGTAAGGAGTCCAATATTGTGTTTCCTGCATTAGTGAGAGCTCAGGAGACTCAAAGTTGATGAGTGAGAAGATGGCAAATGTTTTTTTTGTGTGGGATTATGACTAACTAAATTCTAGGCCAAACTATTTGATAATGGGGATTTGTTTTTTCATCATTTTCTAAAGTGTTGGAAACCAACAGATGAATTGATAATAAATAAGTAGTCAAATGTATATTTAGTGGTCATTAATCCAGACAAACAGGCTGGATAACCAAGTTTATATGAAGTTGTATTTTGACTTAAAGGTCAAGGTGGATTATGCTGCTGGGACAGTTTCATATGTGACGTTTTGATTACTTTATTTCAAACTGTGACAAGGTGTCAACATTTAAACGAATTGTCACCGACTGAATCCAAATTTATAAGAGTCATTTGGAAGAGTTTTTTTGGAAAGGGGGGGGGGTCACATGGGATGTAACTGGAGCCATTAGATTGGGATATGTTAACCAATAATAATACAAGTTATAAATGATCGCTGTGATTTAAATATAGAAATCCCTACAGCCTTCCATCAGATCATTTTCTCATTAACCTTAAACTCTTAAAGTCATTCTTCTTGCAGGTGTGGAATGAAAGATGTTTACTTGTTTTCTTGTTACATGTAAACAGACTTTACCTTAAAAAGGGTCGGACTGTCAGCACATTTCTTCAGTCTAACTGTAAAACACCAGGGGCAATAATCTACCGTAACTTATTCTTTCCCCCCCGCTCCTCCTCTGTGATTCTACTTCCTGTTGTGCTTTATTCATGCAGAATCTATCAGACATGATAGCAGCTTTAGCTTTTAGTATCTCTATGCAACCTAGATGGCCTTTATTACCCACTGCTTTCATGTGTAAAGGTCGAAATACACTTTGTGTTTGAACCTAGCAGCTGCATTTCCATCCTGTTTCTGAGCTCATTGTACTGAACTGTTAGGAAAAAGAAATACAGAAATATTATAAAAGAAAGCTAATTTAGGTTCAAATCAATTGTGTTTTTTGTTGGATCTAACGCTATTGAAGAAGCCTATAAATTAGTTTAAAAGAAAGATAAATATTTATTTCTTCTACAGACAGAATTCAGTTTTGCTCCAATCAGAAACTCTTAAAGTGCTGCCTCAAATTTGGATGGAAATGTTTCTGCTTTTTCTACCTGCATCTTCTCTTCTGAGAAATCGAAGGGCATGTTTTTGTCTGTGCTTGTTCTTTCCTCATCCCATGTTCCCAACTCGTTTAAGCCATAAAAACATTTGAAGTTAATTTATAAACGAAGGAGCTTTGCAGGTTTATTCCTGAATATGTATTTTTGTGATCAGACTGATTCATGTTAATGAAGCATGTAGGGTACTGTAGACTAAAACTAAATAACCCAGCGTAGTTTAAAATATGGCAGGAAAAGTGCACTGATGTGTAAGTTTATATATTTTTGTTACGTTTGTTTTGAGGGTAAAACAGGGGATACCACAAATGTCATGTTTAAGTTATTGTTTACTGCCTGCTGCGTAAAGAGCTGGTGAAAGGATGGTGAAGTATTGTTGATATGCAGTATATGTTGACGGAGAATTATTGTTATTTTGTTCAGTGGCTGCTTTCTAATGCTGTTCATGTGTGTACTGCAAAGCCCAGCAAGTTTCAGGGATAGTTTTTGTGATTTGATTTGTGCACATCGATTAGATGCTCGCAATGGAAACAGTACACATCAAAATGGCCGGTGCTTGGGCCCTCCTGATCTAATCTTAATCATAATCAGAGAAAATTACCCAAACTACTTGAAACTGGCCCGAGCTCAAAACTTTATGCAACAAGTACTTCAGGCAGTTGTAGTCCTATTATAGTAGAGTAAAACGTGCCTTCAAACAAAGTTTAAAATATCTGTATAAATTCACTTTTAGCTCCGAAAGTGAATGCTTTAGATCATCTGGATACATTTTTAAATGAACACTTTATAAAAATTAAAACTTGTCTTTTTGTGGAATTTGCTATTTAGAAATGATGCATGTGATAACACGTAGATCTCATTAGAATGTGTGAGGACATATTTTGTTCACAATGTAACCCTATATGTAAAACTGTACCAAACTTTTGACGACAAATAGTTTTCGTGCTACAGAATATGGATGTTTTCCACTTCCTGCTGGGCTCTGTAGTCTGCCTCTCTGTAGCTGCATTAGATGTGTATAAATTTGCTTCTGATTACTTTCAAACTTAAACATTTTTTGCTTGTTATATGCAGTATGGTTTGTTTGTCCCTCCTAAACATTTGCCAATTTCCATCTGGATTTGGAATCATAACTATGTTGTGAATGATGTTTACCTATTATGTTTTTTATCCTTTCAGTGACGCAATGTTTTTGACAAATCAACGAGTACATTTGTCACACGTCTATAAATGTACATGTTTCAGGCACATTTCGATCATGGCAGTATGTTTTACTTGACGTATTTGGAGAAAAACAATTTGTACAGTATTTAAGCAGAATAACTGGACGGAAATTAATCTCTCTTTTGCACTTTTTAAGTTATTATGTTTCTATTATTTTCATTGTTCCTTTTCATTGCAGCCAAACAAACTTCTTATGCAAACACAGGGAGCCGATTGTTTCGTTTAATCCTCCTGTCCTGGTTTTGTTCAAATTTGTCTGCTAGCCACTGATGCCAATAAAAACAAACTTCTTAATAGTGAAAGTGTTTGAATCGTGGAGAAATGTTTATATTGTTTGGCTGAGACCATTTGGGTTTGACTTCCTTCGATTTCTGCGGCTTTCATACGGCTCTGCAGGTTTATTTTAGTAAAACGGATTTTAAGCATGTGGTGTCGGCTTGCATTGGCAAAATAACAGCACTAGCTACAAATAGTGTCTATGTACAGGAGTAAATGTCTTGGCAAAGTCAAAATACTGAGCGGTGAGTGAATGAAAGGTTTTGAATAATGCTTACATTTTAATTTGTTCACCATAAAACTGGGTTTTTATATAATAGTTGCATGCTCCCCTACAAAGTTGAAGCCATTTCATGACTTTTGGTAAACACATTAATGTAGCTCTCCTGAATAATCATCTCTTTGGTCCAATACTTCAGGCCAAACACTGTTGTAGCCTACTTGTGTTATATATATAGTTTGCTAATGTTAGCATGCTAACACCACGCTAAGCTGAGTTGGTTAACATGGTAATCATTAAAGCTGCTACGCATCAGCATGTTAGCATAGCATTAGCATTTAGCTCAACGCTCTGGTGTCCTTTTGTAGATCCACAGTTTTTTCTTCACCTTCTGAAATCTGTTTTAAAACCTGCTTATTTAATGAGTGTATCTCAGCTCAACACCCTTGTCTCTAAGTACATTCTCCGACAATGATTTATGATTTGATTGACAACTAAACAGACCTTGTCGTGAGGCTGTTTATCAAGTGTTCCAAAGGGTCAAAATGTAACTAACACACCAGCTCACATTTTTGCTGAGACGACAAACGGTAACGTGTCAGTTTGCGGATGGTTGTCAAGTAATGAGCTCAGCCTCAAACTGAGCTGCGAGAAAAAACAGCTTCATGTGAATAAAAGGTGCATGTAAACCTGCTGGGTGAATATGCACATTGTCTGAGAGAGCAGCGAGCTCACAGGCTGAATCCAGCCTCGACTGTGATGTATGTCGAGCAGCAGGCAAATTGAAGCTGAGTGTCGACCACGCTTAATTGTCATCGCCAATTAGTGCATTGTGGGACGCCCACAATGGATCAACTGTAGCGAGTAGAACGAAGTCCTTTGTGCTTCTCCAATGGCCCGCGGGCCAGTCAAGACTCATTTAGGACTCGAACAACGACGGAGCAGAAATGCCAACGAAAATGAAAACAAAAGACAGTTTAAGGAGAAAAAGAGGACGGAGGAAAGAAAAAGAGTGGAGAAGGGGGGAGGTGGACAACGGTCACAGGAGAGTGAAGGACTGGGCCTCTGCTCTCCCAACACACACGAACGCACAGACACACACACACACACACACACACACACACACACACACACACACACACACACACACACAGTCCCCCCCTGATATTTAGCGAGCCGCTACACAAAAGCTGGCAGGGCCCCAGTGTTCCCAGTGACCCGGTTGTTCAGAGGCTCGTTTGGCCTTGTCCAAGCTTTCAGCAGGTTTGAGTCGAGCAGATTGTCTGTGTGCTTTTGTCAATGTTAAAGGGTAGATCCACTGTTTTTTTCCCCTTCTCAAATCCGTATGAAAAACGTGTTTCTCCAATCAATCCCGATGAGGTTTAGGACCATAGCTTCACTAGGCTTTAACAGAGTTCTAATAAGGAATCATCAAACAGAAACAAGGATACATTTTATTTCTTAAGTTTGCAGGCAGGGGCATACCCAGGACTTTTTTTTTTAAATACTGAGGTCATGATTCCAAACTCTTCTAGGAGACCAACAACAACCTCAAAAAATGACTAGCTGCTAATTAAACTTTTACCCAATTACAAAGTCTTAAAATAAATGTGTATTTTTATTACAAAAACATGTGAAATCAATTGATTCAACTATCAACAGAAAACTAATCATCACATTTTGTGACGCTGCTTCAGCTGCTGTTTTATGAAATTAAATGATTTTATGATAATCTCCTTGCAGCCTTAGTGAAAAGCCATTTCCTCCTGATTAGGTTTTATTGACTTATTTGACTGATTATATTATTATGGGCTTCCTGTCGTCATGAATCATGAAGGTCAAGTCTATGTTGATTTTTGAAACCTCAAATCAGTGACAAATAACTAAATCGAAAAGCTATTATTATGTTTTCAGCTGATGAAGTTACATTTACATAGGTAAGGATATTTGGTTATATGCTACAGTATTATGTTAATCTTTGGTTAGAGAGGGACACAAACATGATTGGCCTTTAAGGGACAAAACGGTGCCGGATTATCTCAATGGAACAACAAACTGTTTTCACACAACATTCAGTTTACTATCGTCCATGTCAAGCTCAACCTTTTTTGAGTGATTGAATCAAATACATTTAAACATTTTTCAATTTGTCACAGTGTTATCAACAGAGAGGTGTGTGTGTGTGTGTGTGTGTGTGTGTGTGTGTGTGTGTGTGTGTGTGTGTGTGTGTGTGTGTGTGTGTGTGTGTGTGTGTGTGTGTGTGTGTGTGTGTGTGCTCATGTGTGTGCGTGTGTGCAGACACCTGTATGAGCTGGGAGGTGAAATGAAACCACAGAGGAACAGATGTTGTTTCAAAAAGGCTTTGATACCTAACAACTCTGATATCTGAAGCTGACAGTAGTTTAGTTTCTCTGCTGATTACCCATTCAGTATTTGAAATGTTACTGTTAAAAAAATGCACATACGAACAAGCATTTGACTATAATTTATATAGAAACATAGAGAAAAAAGCATCAAAAGATCCATAGAAACGGGGACAAATGATAACTCTCTTTTTGATTAACCTGTTGTTCCAACCAATCTAGAGGATTTTCATTTATTGATGTAGTGACCATTGTTTTTTTTGTAGTTGCAACCTTTTACAGAAATTGAAAAGTGTAGCTGGGTTTTTTCAATTGAGCAAGATTTTCTTGCACTGCTTTTCAGTTCATCTTTTAATTTGAAAGGTGTTTCTATTAAGTTATAGAATTAAATAAATATGTCAATTAACCTATACTCTCTTTTTATACATTTAAATGTTGTCCTCTTCCCTTCCAGGCAGCTCCTAGTTTCCATTCATTTCACAATCGCATTAAAAACAACTTTGAGAGCCAGAGGTAAATACCAATTGATTGTAAAAACATTGTTAAAAGCAGTTTGACACAGCGGTAACACAACTCTGAACAAACATCACGTCTGCTTTTGTTGTCACTGTGACGGATCACCCCACTCAAACAGGCTCCATGTCTCTGCATGTTGATTTTCATGCAGCAGTGGACATGAAAGTAGCTGCCACACAATCTAAAGTATGCTTTGGAAGAAAAAGATTCTGTAGTAAAGTTTGCATCATTTGTAAGTAAATAGCCTAAAGGTGTGTTCAGGCTGAGCTCAAAGAGGGGGTTAGAGGCAGAAAGAGTGTCAATGGAAAGTCACATGTGCACAGGGATTTGTCCGCTCTTGTGTCCTCTCTTTTCAAATATACAGATGTGGATTTAACACAGAAAGTCTTGGTTCAGCCAATGACAAGACCACAAGATTAGAAATGATTCAACATTTGCAAAAACTTCAATCATTTACATCGAAGAGTAAAACCAGAGAAATGCTAGAAAACCAAACGATTTGGCTAAAGTTTGTACAGTTGGTGACTTGCCTTTTTTGGGTGAATAAACATAGACTACAAAGACATTTCACATAAATAAAAGAAGTTGAAAATGATTACGTTATCTGTTCTTAACTCAACCCTAAAGGGCCGTTACATCAATATTTTCAAAGCCACCAGACTCCTTTGATAAAAACAGTAATTTTACCTTACAGATTAAGATGTTTGTTTGTGGTATGGTGTTACTTTGGTGAGTCCTAAATAATCCCTTTCAAATCAATGCCACACAAACAAAACTACAGATCGTTTACCGTCACCGTTTCAAGTGTCAGCCATGATCAGGCTGGTCAAGTTCTCGAAGGAAATGGGCTTCAATGCTTCCTTTCTTATCTCCTTTAGCAAAGGGTAATAGACATTACTTCACCAAAGGAAGGAGACAATGTTTTATCACAATTCCTTGCAGCAGAAAAATGTAAAGGTCCCATGTCATGGCCATTTCTACTGATCATAATTCCATTGTTGAGGTATTTATACCTTGTGCAATTTTCCAAACTCACATTGGTTTCTCATACAGCATCTCTGTATAGTATGTGTATACACTCTCTGTCCTACACGGCTTGTTGGAGCTCCTGTCCTGCCCAGCAGAATGCTGCGTGGGGTCTGGGTGCCGTGTTGGCGGGACGTTGCGCGGCTCGCTGCTGCGAGGAGCAGACAGTGTGAGCTGGGTTCATTTCCTGCTCGCTGCGTGGGGTATGCGAGACAGCGAGACATCGCGAATGGACGCGGGAAGGTGGGGGGTGCGGAGGGGGCTGCAGTACCCCCATCTGCGAGGCTCTGCAGCACTAGCACCCACAAACCCCCCCCAGCGCGTCACAGTTTCGCCGCTGAGAGAGTGTGTGTGTGTGAGGAGCTCCACAGATTGCTCCATCAATGGGTCCATTTGGGTATGGTCACGTCACTGTACTCAGGAAGAAAAAGAGAAATCTCCAAAGAGGCGTTCTGGGGCAGCATAGACAGGTATTTTCTTTGTTAGAGTTTTACTCGCTACAGGGTGTACTTTGAGGGTTTGTGACTCTGCAGACCTGTGTTATGACAAGCCTTCATAACACACAAGGGGACGGGTAATAACCGGAAAAGCATGACATGGGACCTTTAAAGCAATGGATGTCAATCACATTCGTAGCATCATTAAATGGCCTAGTATGCATTTGGATTCTTTTAGCACCATCTTTGACCTTATGGTGTTTTCCAACAAGGTCAAGAAAAAGTTGTGGAGAAGACATTGGATGTATTTTTTTTTTTACTATTCATCTGCAGCCAGGATTTTTGAAATGGTGTACTCACTCATGTCAGGCATGAGTTGATCATTTTGATAAATTAACAAAGTTGGTTGATGTTTTGTAAAATACGTTTCTATTTGTTGTCCAGACACAAGGTGTGTGTGTGTGTGTGTGTGTGTGTGTGTGTGTGTGTGTGTGTGTGTGTGTGTGTGTGTGTGTGTGTGTGTGTGTGTGTGTGTGTGTGTGTGTGTGTGTGTTCTTGTACTTCTGTTTTTGGGAGGACCAGTTTTAGCCTTAGGCTGTGAGGACTATTCCTTGTGGTTTGTTTATGGTGTTCATTATTTGGTAAAGAAGTATACATTTCAGTGTGTATATAGTGCAAATGCTTGAGGTTTCCTTGTGTCCTCACTTAAAGCTGGGAAAATCACCACAAGTAATTACACATGTATATGTGTGTGTGAGTGTGTGCGGGGGTGTTTGTGTACACATGAGAGATTGATGCCATCCAGGCTTCACACATGAACTCCTCGCTGTTTGCTTTCATTTGTCAAGTAACCTGAGTGAAGGTAAATCAGACTGAGAAGGACTCGTCTTGGCACACACACACACACACACACACACACACACACACACACACACACACACACACACACACACACACACACACACACACACACAGCAACACACACAAACACACCCTTTTAGACCTTTGTCCCCCAGAGAGCGTTGTGACCTTTGTCCGATGTGGGATATGGCTATGTGTGTCGAGAGAGAGAGAGAGAGAGAGAGAGAGAGAGGTTATTGAGCACCACAGATTTTTCCAATTATACTTGATTTAGTTGAATTTAGACATCAATCAATTAAATCCTGGCAGTGTTTACTCATGTAGTCTCAACACGCTCATACACATGGACAATATGACCGGGTATTGAACCTTTGTTCTTTATTTTTTTACCGGCTGAATGGGTTTTTCATGTCCTGTTGTCGTCTTCATTGTATAACAAGAACTGACAAAAAGACCAGAGGAGGATGTAAATGGCAAGCCAAGATTACAAATCAGTTAGAAATTAGGGACATTAATATTCCTCTATAAATACAGTTGAGTATTAATTGTAATATTGAAAAAGGATGAAATGTAAAATGAAACTCTAATCTGGGCCTTGAGCTGACTCAGGATTAAAACCACAGAAAACTTGAGTCAAATAAATGGACTGTAAATAGAAATGACATTTTCGAAAAACAAACTCTGTCGGGTGAATTGCAGCATGACAACAACAACGACTCCTTTAAAGAGACACTAAATATACCTGTCACTATTAAACCAACTAATGTGTGTGTGGTCCATTTTGTCCGAGTGTCAGAGGATGGAGAGAACCCATCCATCGTTTAATACCTCTTAAGCCCTCCTGCTAAACTCCTTACCTCCTTATACAGGAAGTCACAACTCTCTGATGCGTTCAGGTGCCGTTGGTGGGGAAGATCACAACATGGTCCGTGTCAAAAGGAGTTTGTAGACTTCAGGCTTCACTGAGCTGCACAACAAAGAGGAAATAAACAAGTCAGGAAATTTACATTTTAATTATGTGAACGTGTGTTTAAATTACGTGAAGTATGTTCATAAAGGACAAATCCAGATTAGGAGTTTTTGGAGTATAATCAAGATCAAACTTTAAATGGAATGATGTTTAAGGTGTAACGAACCAAAATCCGTAAATACCACATATCCTTGAATTGAACATACTAGTAGCATTTTTATTTTTTTAGATGTATGAGTGGGACCTTATAAACATTAGACTGTCAAGTAATGTGAAAATGATTGTTAAAACAGTAAGTCAATTGATTCATCAGTTGATTTGTAAAAAATATCCAAGTTTATTAGGTCATTAAGTCGTGGTTAAGTCATGTATCAGGTAAAAAAGTTAAATAATATAAAAATAACAGGGACAAATGGTAATACATTAAATGCAAGTATATTAACGGTTTATATTGTTGTAATTGTGTATATTTTTATATCATTTATTTGGTATCTTAATACTTGTTACCAGTCACAGGGGTTTACAGAACTGACAATGTTTGTTACACATGTTCCTTTTCATACTCTCCTCTGTGCAGCCATGGTTGAATGGTGACATTTCCGACTGCCCATGAACGCAGCAGTGTGTGATGAGGAGGTGCTGCAGCTTCAGGCGGACTTTATTCCGTCCCGGGGCTCAGTGAAGGCTGCACGCGCTGCACCTGACAACACGGGAGAAGTGTTCACCCTGATGGACGGTTCGGATATTCTTCTGTTTTATATCCTCTCAGCAGAGATAACACTTTAAAACTTTGAAAAGACAAACTACCATGTGCCTGAACGCTGTTTTCAGGTGGGAATAAACGTCAAGTGGATTTTGCACGCCGGGCTCCGGACCCAGAGACAGGAGAGATTTATCTGCACTTTGAATAACTATTTGTTTATTATCACATTTTTCTGGACTGCTTTTAATATTTTTTTTCAACGCGAGTCTCATAATGCGACTTGTTCTGTCATTTGCAACCTGTTGGGAGCTGACAGGTCTGGTGAAAATGTTACAAGGTCGTTAAATTTATTGGAACGTGACCACCGGAGATGAACTTTCTCCGTGCAGATTGCAGGAGCTCTGGTGAATGATTGACAGCCGCTCGGGCTTTATGGACAAACTGGATGTACCAACTTGTTTAGTTTTAATCATTAAGAGACTGAGAGGAACATAATGAAGCTCTGGTCTTTGAGATTCATGAGATGAACTAAAGCTTCTTGCCCCCTCCATTTATCCTTTTCTTGTTTTAATGACTCTAAGTAATTTATAACACACTTTCTATATGGCATTTACGCTGAGGGACCCGCGGCCCCTCGTGCTGCTGGTGCTGCTGCTGTTCCGGTGTCCTGGTCTCACTTTAGGAGCCTCCAAGGAGCTGGTGTGTGAGCCTATAACTGTGCCCATGTGCAGGGGCATCGGCTACAACCTGACCTACATGCCCAACCAGTTCAACCACGACACCCAGGAGGAGGTGGGGCTGGAGGTGCACCAGTTTTGGCCCCTGGTGCGGATCCGCTGCTCCCCGGACCTGCTCTTCTTCCTGTGCAGCATGTACACCCCGATCTGCCTGCCGGACTACCGCAAGCCCCTGCCCCCCTGCCGCTCGGTGTGTGAACGGGCCAAACGAGGCTGCTCCCCCCTGATGAGCCAGTATGGCTTCGAGTGGCCCGAGAGGATGAGCTGTGAGCAGCTGCCCCAGCTGGGCGACGAGGTCCTGTGCATGGACCAGAACAGCAGCGAGACCACCACCCTGGCTCCACCTTTCCCCAAACCAACCCCTAAAGGCCGGACCAGACCGCCCAGCCCCCCTCAGTGTGACAGGGAGTGCCGCTGTCGAGACCCCCTGGTCCCCATCAAGAGGGAGTCCCACTCTCTGTACGGCCAGGTCCACACCGGCCCCCTGCCCAACTGTGCCCAGCCCTGCCACCAACCATACTTCTCAGCCGACGAACGTGCCTTCACCACCTTCTGGGTGGGACTCTGGTCGGTGCTGTGCTTCATCTCCACCTTCACCACTGTCGCCACCTTCCTTATTGACATGGAGCGCTTCAAGTACCCAGAGAGGCCCATCATCTTCCTCGCTACCTGCTACCTCTTCGTGTCTCTGGGTTACATCATCCGCCTGGTGGCAGGTCATGAGCGGGTGGCGTGTGGCACCAGCAGCAGCGTCGGGGGGGACCAGCTGCACATCCTCTACGACACCACCGGCCCCGCTCTCTGCACCCTCGTCTTCTTGTTGGTGTACTTCTTCGGCATGGCCAGCTCCATCTGGTGGGTGGTGCTGTGCTTTTCCTGGTTTCTGGCTGCAGGGATGAAGTGGGGCAGCGAGGCCATCGCAGGATACTCTCAGTACTTCCACCTGGCCGCATGGCTCATCCCAAGTGTCAAGACTATCGTGGTGCTGGCTCTCAGCTCTGTGGACGGGGACCCTGTGGCTGGAATCTGCTACGTGGGGAACCAGAGTCTGGAGAACCTCAGGGGATTCGTACTCGCACCTCTGGTGGTTTATCTCTTCACCGGCTCACTTTTCTTACTTGCCGGCTTTGTTTCTCTCTTTCGCATCAGAAGCATCATCAAGCAAGGTGGAACAAAGACAGACAAACTGGAGCGGCTGATGATCCGCATCGGGCTCTTCACTGTGCTGTACACGGTCCCTGCCACCATCGTGGTGGCCTGCCTGGTCTACGAGCAGCACTACAGGCCCGGCTGGGAGCGAGCGCTGGCCTGCTCCTGCCCGTCTGAACGCCAGCGCTCGGGCATGGGCCCAGACTATGCCGTCTTCATGCTCAAATACTTAATGTGCTTGGTGGTGGGCATCACCTCAGGAGTCTGGATTTGGTCAGGAAAAACCCTAGAGTCCTGGAGGAGGTTTGTGGCTCGATGCTGCCCCTGCTGGCCGCAGAAAGCCACTGCTCCACCCTCCATGTACAGTGAGGCCAGCACTGCTTTAACTGGACACACTGGAACTGGACTTACCTCAGGGATCTACCATAAAGCTGCTCCGTTGCATATATGAAGTGAATGAAGAAAAGGAGGACTGATCTAGGTGCAGTCACCTCTCTGGACAGAAATGAACTAAACTATCCAAACACCCAGAAAGTTAATGCGGACAAACATTTCCTTGCGAATCATTGGGCTCTGAATAGTGAAAATATGAAAAACATTGGACCAAAAGATGCAGAGCGTCAAAAGAGAAAATTCAACATCCTTGGTAATAGAAATTTAAACAAACATTAAACAAAGCTTATTTAAAAGAGTCTGACTTTTGTGAAAAGTGACTCCAACAATTGAAATTTCGAAGCGGTCGACCACAGTTGACATTTACTTGGAAAATGATCTTAAAGGCCCACAGAGTTACATGGATCCATGATGGAGTCACGCATGCTTCTTCCTGTCTGTTTACCCTGAGCATTGAGAGAAAAAAACATATTTATTGATGTATATATTGTAAAAATATGCTGTAAAAAATATTAGGTGTATAGTGTGTTAATGTTTAGTTTGTAACCAACCAATGCCACTGACACAAGCTAAGTCTGCGACACCAGAGAGACAAATCTTGTCTGATTTAAATCGTATTAAGTTGTACATAAATGTGACATTTCATTTCAATGTTTGAGTGTGATATCTGGTGTGTTTTGAATGAATACAAACTGAAACAGTGCTGAAAAACTGTCTTTGTGTTTCCTCAGACTGGGAAGTCATCTGAGAATCACTCAAACAAAAAGGAATTGAGTCTCTTTAAAGGATACTGTTGTGACCTCTTAAGCCTGTTGTTTGTATACATCCCACTCAAAGTCACTAAAGACTGAACTGGTTTTGTTTATGTTGTTTGAAGCAACAGGCTGTGATCTGGTTAGAGCTGCAGGAAGACACGTCTTTACCCCCATCTGCTGGTGAACAGGGCTCAAGTTATGATCTCCATCAGGGATCCAAATATATCAACTTTAATGTATTAATTGATTTTTTTACCAAAACTATGTAAACAAAAAAGTATAAATTACGAATAAATAGTGATAACAGGGAAATCTACTACTGGAAACATAATGTATTGAAAATTCTTTATGGCTTATTTTAGGACAGTTCTGCCGGGGCCTCCCTGATACACAGTAAAAGACCCCTGAAAGATCCCTGGACCTCACTTTGAGAACCATTGCGTTCACATGATTTCATTGCCACGAAGAGACATATGTTGTGGTACGTAGACTTTTAAAATAATTACATTAAGAAACGAGACGACCGACTGAACATTACCCAGCATCCATTTTATTGAGCGACTATTCATTAGTAATGCAATTCATGCTTTTGACAGTTGACACTGTAAACTGAGGCTCGCTCTGTTGGTTGCAGAAAATAAACAATTTAAAGTTGCCTTGGTGATAGGCATTATAAAAATCTGCAGATTAATTGATGATGAAAATCATAATTACTAGTAGCACCATTTTTGTTTAATCTTTAAAATCAAACTATGTGGCTTTTATATATTTTATTTTTGTGACAATCTAACTTAAAGGAGACATATTTTTACCTCGTTTGCAGGATTATTGGGTTTCTATTAGACATGATTACATTTTTTATTTTACCCAACAAAAACACGGTCTGCATTCACCCCCCAAAAAGGTTTCTTTGCTCTGATTGGCTAACAATAGATGCTGCAAAGGTAGTTCTCCAGCCATGGGTGCAGGTATATTCTAATGAGCCTGAACGTGACATAGGTTGTGGAATCCTAAATACATCCTACCTAATCTGGTCTAATGTGGATCATCAGTTTTAGGAGTCTTGACAATATAAACTGATCGACTTCTGTTTCTTCTCAGAGATCATATTTGGTGTTTATTTTCCAAACACTACGTACCTGTTAGCACAATCCAAAACTGAGAAAAACAATTTATAAATAATGTTTTCTCACAGAATTCAGAGCAATAGTTCACAACATTAGGAGGACACAGAATGTGAACTAAATAAGTGGGATTTGGTGAAAACAGAGAATATTTATTGTTTTCTGCCGTGACTGTGATGTTTCTTTCAATGCTGTTGGCCAATTGTGTTAAGACTACTGTGCGTCCACGCGCTAGACGATATCTAATTTATTAGTCTGATTTGTGCGAGTGAATGCGTATGAGTGATAATGAATGGCTAAAGGTTTGCAAAAACTGACCGTTTCTTTTGTTGATGTGTAAATCTGCTTTCATATTGAGTTCCTCAAAGGATATAACAGATATTGTAGATTTTGTTCATATTGTGGAATTAAAACAAGTTGATCTCAAGTTTGGTGACGTACGTCTGTGTGTTTCTGTACATCTGACATAACATGTTGATTTATCCTGAGGTAATTACACTTATGGGTATGCAATGGTCTTTTCTCTGGATGACTGGTTAATTCAGCTTTGTTACACACTTTGTTACGACACCACCTTTTGATCACCTCAAGCTCAGACACACAAACACAATTCAAACAAACTCAATTCATTTCTTTGTTATATGATTAGTGTTTATTTAAAATACTCCATCTGCAAATGTTTTTTTCAATTAAAAACAAGACACGTTTCACAGCTAGATAGCCTACATAGTAAGCAAAAAGGAGGAGAGTATCCATGAGTGTTCCCCCTCTCAACATCTATGTAGTTTGTTTGAAAGCTCTGATCCGGGCCTGGGAAAAAACAATGTTGGTAATCTGTCTACGGGCTCTTTGAGGAGGGGTCAGGATGGCACGGTTTGACGGGGCACAATACTAAAGGTGGACAGACTGGACCCAATCTAGATTTAGTCATTATTTCAACCTAACTGCTGAATCGAGCCAAACGGTAGCAATACTGATCTGGAAAGTGTAACTGACCCCAGATTGGCACTCCAAAATCCAAAACACACTACAAACAGACAACAGCTGACTGAAGGTCAGCGTACTTCAGCCCAATCCGGTGGAATATTTATAGTTTAATACTTTGACATGCTTTGTGCTCCATCCAAATGTATATGTGTAGATAATATACTGAAATAGTATCAACTGTTATTAACAGTAAACAAGTCTTTTGTTACACTCTCAAAAATAACTTTTGGTATTACCTGTCATTTACAAGGAACAGTTTTTGCATTTGACCTGATAAAATATCAAAAGACAACAAGCAACAAAGGTTTGCGAGTGACCTCATGATTCCTTAATCACTTGAATTCACTTACGACATTGTGTGTTTGACAAAAAAAGACCAGCTGATAACCTGCATCTCTGACAAAAACTATGAACACATCTGGATGATACACTGGGTCAAATGTTCCTTCATTACTATGAACACATCTGGATGATACACTGGGTCAAATGTTCCTTCATTACTATGAACACACCTGGATGATACACTGGGTCAAATGTTCCTTCATTACTATGAACACACACTTTAGTTGTTGTGTATCGTACACTGTTTATCTTGAGTCAATACACCATCCTAATGCTGCAATTTTTTGTATTAATCCACCAATCAAATTAGTCCAACAAATGCACTGTTTCCTCCTGTTTGTGTATTGTTTGAGAGACCTTGTTGGACTCAAATCATGTTTGTGACAATATCAAATTGTGAGAATTGTTGTTTTTTGCCTTCTCATGGAGTTCCAGTGACTAACAGACTAATGCCAGGATGAATGGAATAAATCAAATATTATTTGGGGGGGAAAAAAAGTTACACTTTTATGACAAAACAAAGACTAGTCCTCAGAGATAACTGCAGTAGAGCAGTCCTACATAACACTTTCTCTGAGAAATAAGGGACAAGTATGAAATAAATAAGGGACTGTGAAAAAAATAGTTTTAAGGTAACACCAATTTCAAGGTTAATGTTGCAGTCATGCAGCTCTCAAGAAGTAAAGCAGATAATTGTTTGGGCAGATCGTACAGAAACATGTCTGCCTCTTGCCTGATGGGGATGAGGATAAGTGGAGCCTGGGAGGTTTGTCCGGGCTGGCTGGGGGGTCTCTGGGTTTGAGATGAGGGCAGCAGTCGGCCTACGACAGCACAGCGTTGGTGTGTCGCACACCGATCAGGTTGTCTGCGCTGCAGGATCGCCTCATCGATGCTTTACACAGGTCCTTATACTTGTCTTCACAAAGTCTTGAAATGGCCTGAACGCACAAACAAAACAACGGTTGATGAAAAGGTTACATTTCAGATTTGTATGTTTGATGTAGCAGGTGTTGAATTTGAAGAAAAAAATAATATTGTATTTGTTTCTCTTTAGTTTAGGAGAAATTCACCGTGTTTCAAAAGGAATAGATACATTGGTTTTTATTTAATGAAGCCCAGATTTATTTTCCTTTGTTTTTTAAAAAATTATTAATCCCCCCCCAAAAAACGAGGCTTGGAATTTGGTCTGAACTGAACCATGGATTTGGGAAATTGCTACATCACTACCTAAACTTAACCTTGTATAAATCACTCAAGTGCATTTGGGAATTCGATATCACCATCTTTACAAAGACATGTTATAATCAGATATCAGAGGCAGTACCAGAGGAGTGTGATGGGTTTGCTGCAGAGCAGAGAAGTTAATATTTCAGGAGCATCATAACGAGACCAACAGGTGGAGGTCTGATGGGGGCCGCTCACCTCTAGTTTCTTGGCGCGTTGGTTGTCGAGAGGCTCCAGAGGGAAGCTGAGGTTGTTGTCATCAGCCAGCTGCCGCAGATCAAAGTAGTACTTGGCATAGACACTGGCTGGCACGTTGATATTAAACTGGAGAAGTTCCAGGAATTGGCGCTCCATCTCATTCCTGAGGGGGAAGAGACCTGAGGGTTAGTACAGACAGAACCTCTGAGCAGAGACAGTGAACCACCGAGTGCAACAGTGAGACAGAAGAGCAGGGGATAAAAGCCCCGGATCCCCATAAAAAAAAACAAGAGACCTATGCTAGATGGATTGTAAAAGTTACCTCGAGAATTTAAATCTCAGGAAACAGTTTTTAACTTCCTAGCTTAGTCAAATCCCATCAGATCATCTCCTACACACTGTTAGTCACAATGCCAAGCACAACTGCTGACTTTATTGAATTAAATAAAAATAAAAAACCAATACAAAATAAGTATTCTTACTCATACATTTCTTTCAGAAAAGAGACGGTAAAAAGGGGACATTTTCATTGACAAAAGTAGCACTTTTAAATCGAAATCCCATTCGATCTTAATACAAAATAACAAGTGCATCTCGTCAGAGAAGGACTACACTGATGCTGTTCAGACCTCACTGTGATGTTAAAGGTCACCTATTATTCAAAACCCACTTTTTCATGTCTTTTATAAATAAATGTTTGTCCCTTCTGTGTTAAGAGAATAGATTCGGGAAGTTTCAGGAAAAAAAGATTCTCTCGTCCTGATCCGTTTATATAAAAACCTGTCTGAAAATGAGCTGATCAGATTAGGCCACTTAATGTCACAATGTTTTTACGGGTTGCACAACCATTAGCCAATAACCAACCAAGGTAACCCCCCCCCCCCCTTATCACCTGAATCTCATCCTAGAGCACCATTGTGTTTTTGTGAAAAGAAAGAAGGGCCCACAGTGAAGGTTTCCAGCAGGAACTCGTACACCAGCAAACTTTGAATTTACTTTAAACTCAACATGGAAGTGCTTATGGAGATGGAATCAAAGCTCACACACTCGCAGGCAATCAGACCTGTATCTGCGAGCAGCCACTTGGGAGTATCACAGCTCATCTTTTTCCAGACTACAACTCCATCATCTTTCCTCCTCCTCATCTTCATCACAGCCATGAGAAAAGCTAAGGGAGGTGGTCGCCAAGGAGACAGCATCTAGGATGCTTTGTTGGTCAGCAAAGGTGGTGAGTGTGAGCGTGAGTGTGTGTGTGATGTCTGGTCTCCCAGGGCAACTAATGGAGTGGGCGAGAGCCGGGGCCATTATGTAGAAGCAGTGAGAGCACTTGAGACCCTCCCCTGCATTTCTCTCCGTCTCTCTACCCTTCTTCCTCATCCCTCCATCAAGACCCGAGCGGCTCACAAAGACACTTCAATGGCAGCAATGAAAACAGAGCAGAGCGAGTGTGGGTCAGACATATGAGAGGAAGAGAGGGAGTCAGAAAGGGATGGGGGCTCGCAGACATGCAGGCAGAGCACGCACCTTTCCAAAAAACAAGGACACACACACACACACACACACACACACAATGCTCCAAGTGCTCCCTGGCCTCTTCAGCGGCGTATAGCCTGAGCGACAGCAGAGGAGCCAGAACATCTCTGCTGCTCTCTGCTCTAAGTGCATCTTTGTTGTTATATATATTTTATTAGGCGGGCAAGCATGTA
>NW_011350604.1:20848-44537 GCF_000735185.1 Notothenia coriiceps
ACACACACACACACACACACACACACACACACCCCTGATGCTCCAAGTGCTCCCTGGCCTCTTCAGCGGCGTATAGCCTCAGCGACAGCAGAGGAGCCTCCATCCATCCCAGAACATCTCTGCTGCTCTCTGCTCTAAGTGCATCTTTGTTGTTATATATATTTTATTAGGCGGGCAAGCATGTAGGGCCAGAACCACGATACATTTGTTAGGAATCACTGTTTCCCAAAAATATGGAGCTCAGAAACACAAACAGCACCCAAATCTAGAGGCATGTTGAAATGTTAGCCACAACTCAGGATACAACTATTCAAGTTGTTTTTTTGTATGAGATAAATTACCTGACCACTTTTTACAATCTAGCCTGACAACCATCTGGCTACACAACAACTGATATGTGTATCCAATCATTAGAAAAAAGGGCCTGCAAACCTTTCGTGTTACAAATCAAGGACCCCCTGCCCAAGAAAACAAGTTAACCCCAAGAATCTGTAACGGCTTCAGTTGGATGAGGAATTTTGCTTCAAGGGGCCAATAAGGAAGTAGCACAGAATCTACTTTCAGAACTTCACTGACCAATATTTGCCACCAATGTCCGCACTCGCAGCAATTGTCATTCGAGTGGATGATTTCCTTTGCATTCATTTCCAGTGTTTTTCCATTGTCTAAAGAACGACTCACATGTCCTCCACGGTGATTTCCTTGAGGATCTGGCAGTAGTCCACGTTCCACACAGCCTGGTCATCCCAGACTTTGGAGGCCAGCAAGATGGCTCCCAGGACGATGCGCTTCCAGTTACAGGGGCAGATATCCAGCTCAGCGTAGGTCAGCAGGCGCTCCAAGTACACCTTGAGGAAGAAGAATGTTTAACGGTCAATATGATACAAAAAACCATTCAACATAATCAAACACCATTTAGTTTTAGCCCTCCAAGGGAACAGGTTGAGGCACCCCTGATGAAGTGTTGATACAAGTGTACCTGTATAATTCCCACTTCTCAACTAATGTAGCATCTACTAAAACTGTTTTAATTCTTGTAACATGTTCGCCCTTGAGAATGATGGTATTGTTGTGTTTCTTTCAAAAATATTTCTCAGTGGAAACAGAACAAGCCAGAGCAAATCAGTGTGTAGGACTTTACTGCCCTCTGGTGGCCGGTTTGTGATAACACCACAGTATTTAACAAAATGAAAAGTCCTAAAGCTCGGACTTACTAGAGTAACAATGGCACATTCTGCAGTGAGCTGTGCAGCGCTGAAGAGCGTTCTGACGAAGCGGTAGATCACTTTGTGTTCTGGGTCCACACGGGAGTAGTCATCTGGCAATGGCTCTTTCTGTACGGGACAAACAGATCACACACGTGTCTGAATGAAGCAAGTACCATTTCATATTATACATTATTCCAAACTAGTTTGCCTCAAATCTCAGATCTATGGCAAATACACAACATTAAAAGATACCAACATCTTCCTGGACATACAGACAAAGTGACAGACGAATGAATGCATTAAACCAAACTACTTGCTTAAAGTGACTGATTCTGAGGAAATCTATTTATGCTACTCACTGATAAGGGGTGCAACTTCTCATCAAAAATGTCCAGTGACCTGTTCGAGTCCCTAAAGAACACAAAATACATTTGTCAACACACTAAAAACTCAAACTAGTTTAAGAAACATAAAGTGTCACAAATGTTATTATTAAAAGCAAATTAAATGATTAAATGACATTTACCTGTTTTTGATGTGGTAGTATATTGCTAACGTCACGCTGGAAAAATAACAAAAAGAATGAGGAAAAAGACAAATATTAATTCAGTGTTATTAGTTTTGGCCTTTAAAAGCTTGGGTAAAAACATTCTTAGTGGAGCATATTATGCTGCGTGCGTGTGTGTGTGTGTGTGTGTGTGTGTGTGTGTGTGTGTGTGTGTGTGTGTGTGTGTGTGTGTGTGTGTGTGTGTGTATAAGCCTGTATGGTGTTGCAAAACATTAGCACACTTTCACAGAAGCTTCATTTAAACACGCTGAGATAATCCTGATTAAATTAGATTTTCCAAATTCACCGAAATATTGACATTACAGAGGAGTGTCCGGAATGAGGCGTGAGAGCATCTGCTTTAGTCACACATCCATTAGGTATTACAACAATGTGATGCAACAGGACTTTCTCGTGTGAAATGAGTGACTTTTGGACCGCTCCGTGTGTTTGTGTTTCTCTGTGTGGGGAATTCTCTCACCATTTGATTGTGCTTTTGAGGTTTGGCTGGCTGACGGTGTTGTCATCTATGAAGATAGTTGAACAGGAGCTGTATTTCTTTGACAGCTGACCAGGAGATACCTTGAAACATAAAATCAGCAACTAGAGTTTATCACAGGGCAGGATCTATTTAGACTGGTTCCACACTTTTGAATAGCTGCCCAATACTTGTGTCTAAAACCATATTGCTTTGCTCATTTAATCTGTAAGGAGAACTGAGTTATGATCAACAAATACATTTTGACACTTACATGACTGATATGGTTTATGTGGTTGCTTTTCCTCTTGTCTCGTACTGTACAGGGAGAGAAATGTTCAACAAAGACAAACAAGAAGAAGAAACCTGTGTCCAGAGTGTAGAACTGTATCTTATAAAGAATTAAGTGGAGTTTTAACCTGAAACCTTTTGTTGATTGTTAACCTGCAGCTAATAAAGACATCTACAGCAGTTTGAGTATAGAAAAGAACATTTTTAACAAGTTATCAACTTAATCATTAGCAATGTAACCCTCATTTAATAAAGCTCTGCAATTAAGTAGTAAGGACCGTTTTAAACCACTCCAAGGATTACAACAACAAGTATTACAATTCATCTCATGTTTTAATATTCATCCCTAAATCATGTGTTTCAGATGTTTGTGCTTCTAGGGATCTCTTGCTAAACAGCTTATGTGAATCATCGGGGTGTGTGCCATGTTAGGATTGCTCACCGTCTGTCTGGGACTTGTACAGGAAGATAGTGCTCGCTCGGGCATGGTCAGACGGGTTAGACTCAAAGGCCAGCTCTGAGAAAACAAAGTGTTCATAAGCGCTTTATAACGACAATCTGTCAAAAGGCATCTTGTTGCTGCTCTGCTCTCACTTGTGGGTAGTGATGAGCCAACAAAGAGAACAGGAAGTCATTAGCGTACCCATCGACCAAACACACTCACATAGTGTACTACTGCAAGTTGTCCCTCACGACTAACTAATAATGCAACGCAAGTCTATGGATTTATTGCACAATATTATACTAGTGAGGGTGGCTGCGTCACAGGTTTGACAGAGCTTCACTAGGGAAGAAATTGCGTATCTGGTTATGTCTTTGGGTTAGTGGATGCAAATGGCTTGACAGCAAACAAAACACTTTAGAGAAGAAAATATGAACTGGTGCAATGTGTATATAAAAATGCTACCATTGAAAAACAGTTCACTTTTTCCACAAGTACCAATGGTTGTTGTATAACTGTTCAGATCTAGAGAACGTGTTGCCCTCTGTGTTACCATTTAAAGACAACAAGTATATAGACCAGTGGGCAACTGTCTGTTAAAGTGAGAATAGACAGACCTCTTTTGTCCGAAACATACATTTTGGCAGTCAAGTATGGCATGGCTTTAAAGTCTTCCACAAGTAGGCTTCTTTAAAAACAACTAGCAGATATAACTGTTATTCCACAATTGCAAACATAAAAACAGCACTGGTTTATTCACATGCAAGACTTTAAGAATTGTGTTCTTATCTCAATCCATGCAGACGGCACATTACATAAAAGGATGGGGATTAGGGCATGGCAGCATTTGTGAAGCAGGGACAGCAAGAAGAGAGATGAGGAATGTAGGAAGGACTGCTGGACAGATTCTGACCCTCACCCTGCCAACAGCTGCCCTCCCCACACTGCACTCACATACTACTGTCCACAGCAACATGTCTGGGATGAACACTGCCTGTGTCGAGGAGTGGCGACACAAGGACTTACAGTACAAAACTTAGCTTGGGCCTACATCAATGGGAGATATCTGAGATGCTTTTCTGAGAAGCTTTTCTATGTGGTCTAAAGCAGAGCTTGTGATCACAGTGTGAGCAAAAACAACTGTCAGGACTGCCTGAAGGCCATAGGCTAAGCTTGATTTGATCCTGTGTCTTTTTAACACGATAAGTCTATGTAAATGTGACTAAATAAAGCAAATGACAACATTAAGTTTGTGCAAAGATACAGGCACGATTCAAAAAACAAGTTAGCTATGGTTCAGTGGTGATCTCTCTCCATTAAAACTGTATCCTTCCCCCACTCCACTCATAAACTGGGCATGGGCATAAACCTCAGGGTGGCAAAAGACAACATTTATGCTTTTTATTGCCAATTACTGAGTGATTAATATGGTGCCCAGGAGATGATGAGTTTGTTTTTATTTCTGATGTGATGCCAGTGTGATCAAGAGTGCAAAGAATGCCCTCATCATCATTGCAGTGCTGGCACCAGGATGGCAATAAACAGGTCTGGCAACTTGGCCATAGCTAGAGGGAGTCTGTGTGCATCTCCCTGCAGTAGAGAGATACTGTCTTTTACACTGAAAATGTGTCTTGTTTGTGTGCAAATTATTATTTCTAGGGGCCCCTTATGCTGACAAGTAACTGTATACGTGCGTGCATATGGAGTGTATATTTGCTAACTGTCATCAAAGTCAGTGTGGTGTTCTTTGAGTCATGTGAAGAAGCTTCTTCACTATGACAGTGACTAGATTCAGATGAACTTCCCTTTAAACAAACAACATGGGTGTGTCCTGTACGGGTGCAGTAAATTAGCTGTTTAAATCATCATAGGTTTTCCCGGTTATCTGGTGGGACACCTACCGTCAGGGACCTCTCTGTCGCTGATATGCTGCAGGTAGGGCAAGGTGTTATCATCGCTCACTTCCGTGCTGGTCTCCAGCTCCTCCAGCCGCTCCGCTGGTTGTCTCGACGGTAGTTTGGGGCTTGACTCGGGAGAGACGCAGCATGTCACCGTGTTTCCCATTCTGAATCGGGATAAAGCTCCACACTATTCCAGCCAAGTCCAAGTAGTGCAAATATGTGTAGCTAGCTCAAATTAGCCTCCTTCTGCTTCATACACATTACCAGGCTTTTCTCAGTATTGGGACTATCTTTGCGTGCTAAATCGCCGCTGTCCGCCAACTCCCTGGGATCGCATTCCTGTCCAGTTGAGGGTAGAAGAGTCAAAGAAGAATTAGCCACTCAGGCTCACCCTGTAGTAGAGAATCGGAGTCGTCTCATGTAATATTCGACGTGTTCTAGCAATAAAAACTAGCAGTTGTTAGTTAAATGCAGGGTTCAATTCATTCATTCAAGATGAGTGTAGCTGCTCGGTAACGTTAGCTAGCTAAATAGCATCATAGCAAGCTAGCTAACTGTCTCCTTAACTTTTTTTTATTACACGTTTTTCTATCGTGTGAACACTATCGACTTAAGAAAATATACATGAGACGAATTCAAAACGTAAGTTTCTGGCAAATACTTTTTCGACACTTTTCAAACAATCCCGCAGATGTCTTCTTGCTCTCGGGTCTGTCTGAAGCCAAATCTAGGCCGAGGCTTTTGAGGCCTCCAGTGGAAAATGAAGGTAAAAAGAGAAAAATCCAACCAAGAATGTAAAAGTGCAAGAAATTCTCAATGAGGTCTGACCGACTAAGCTTTGTTTCAGTTCCTCATTGGAGAGCCAAGTTTGGTAGCTGGACCGTACTCCACCATCAGAGCCTACACCCCTTCAGATTTGTGCTGGGTGTCCTCCATCTGTTGCCGGAGCTCACATACGGCTCGTCTTGGCACGGAGATGTTGTAGTCCCGCCTACTTAGAAATTCCATTCACTCCCATTCGCTGCTGAATCAAAACATGGTCAGTTTAATACCGCTCATTGGTTGAAAGAGCTGTCTGTTGGAGACGATTTCAACTGATGAACTGTATATATACAACGCTACTATTTTTGTATCGTCACCGACCCACACCCTTTTTGACAGTGGAAACTAAAGCCCATCATTTTTGTATCTGTCAATAAATGCATACCTCTTCATTGAAGTAATAGGTGTTTTTCCCATTGCTGCTAATAAAAGGGAATAAGATTGATATAGTATTTTGTACTAGAATGCATTCATCTGAAAGGAATAGTAACCAGATAATAGGCAAATAAGACATTATACCAGACATATGATAACATTATAAAATAAGATGAATTAATATGGATTTAACAACTCTACATTACCGAACATAGTTCAAATTAGCTCAGACATGGTTTACTGAAACAACATCAAAACGTTTGCCATACTTCAGTATAATAAAAAAAATATTCAACTGCATTTTAATATAAAACAAAGACATTGAAATATATGTTTGTGTTTAAATAGTTCCCCTTCATGGCTCATCAATGTCTGTCATTAGTGAATTGTTCATATTTTACTTTATTTGAACAGCAAAAAAATGCACAACCATCGTCAAGAGCAGTTTATTGCAACATAGCAAGTGTTTACAAAAGAGTAATGTAATCTCAGATTAACAGCATTTACAAATAATAGGCTGGTGGTATGTAACATTTGTTTATAATGTTCAAACAAATGGTATGTAATGCATTAGTTAGTGATCTTGTCTCTACAAGATACTATACAATACATGGCATTTTAGATTGATAACTTTTAAAAGTGTCAATATATAAACTGATCACATTAAAAGATAGAAAAAATGTTATTATTACTATTCTAGAAATTCGGAATATATAATTTTACATACACGTATAACAATCTGTTTCATGCACAAGTGAGGCCGGTGGGCATGAACTGTTCTGCCACAGAAATTAAAACATTTTAGGTTTTGTTGGAAAGATATTGTGTAAACACATGACAGAGTTGAGCTCGCTATATAAAAAATGATTATTACAAGTTTTTTTTTCAGCACCAGCACTGGATGTGTGAATTAAAGGAGTTGATTTTCATTTATTTTTTCAGAATACACTTAAAAAACCAACAAACTTATGTAAACCCCTGACGCTGATATTTCCTAATAAGTGCTTCTTTCAAATTGACCATTTCCTCTCCTTTCTCCCTCAGTCGGTCTACATGAGCTGATTCATCAACGCCTTCTGAATTACTCTATATAAGAGGTGATGCTGTGATCGTTTTTTATCAGATTCGACCCATTAATTCTTTTTATTTTACAAATACATGCTGTACAATAGAAAAATGTTTTAAACTACAAAAATAAAACTGATATAGCTACCATGAAAATGTGATCAATCACAATCAATTAAACATAAATTGTGCCTTAATTAAATGAATTGGAAGATATAATAATAGGTTGCTTCTAAACTAAAACTGAACTCACAGTTAACAACATTACAAAGTACAGATCAGTCTGAAGCCACCAAAAGTTCTGCAGTTAAAAAAAAGAAAAAGGAAATGAAATGACATGATATATGTTGTGTTCCTGACTGCTCTCTTTAGAGTCCCTCTTCTCTACAAATAGACACAGTTCATCCTTAACAGGGTACCGCACTCCAAAATATAACATCTCCAACAAAGGCCTCTTCTCTTACACTTAGCTGCCATGACTGCGGTAGGCCTGGTGGATTACATGAATACACTCACATACATTGTTTTATATTCTACATTGACCCATTTTACAAATATGCAAAATTGGTTTCATACAAGCCATAAGAACATTTTCCATATCAAATAAAAAATAAAAACAGGTCTACACATGCTGTAGAGTCTATATACAGTTATATATAAAAAAAAAAAAACAGACGAATACGTACATATATCTTTTCAAAAACCTTGTACACTTCCATAAAATTGATTTATTTGAAACAGAACAAACATTTTCATGGATTATTAGTGTTGAATTTATGTAAATTTAGTCTATATCTCATTTAGATTTTACAAAGAATACAAAAAGAATTATTATCATACATCTACGCAATCCATATCTTACCACCATCTAAAGGCCCCTACACACCAATCTGACACCAAAGAACACGTCCCGTCGGACCCGACTGTTGTGTCGCCTCACGTCTCCTGCGTCTTTGCCAACAGTCACACTGGAACCAAGCCCCCAGGAAGTGCGCCGGACTCTGATGAAAATATTCGTTGTGTCCAAACGGCGGTACTACAATTTACGTATCAGTCCGTGACGTCACTTGGCCCAGAAAGACTTTTTCCCATTGACTAACATTGGGAAAGAGTCTTCTGTAAATCAGCGGATAATTACAAAAAATAAAAATAAACTACCCAGTATGAACTATTGTATAGCCCTTATTATAATCATTAGGTCCTTAAAGTTGTGAAATGCACTAAAAGCCGAATCTAGATTTATTTTCTCTCTCCATTCATTCTACTGAGCCAAGTGGGGGGGGCGGGGCTTAAGGGGCGCATGCTCTGTGAGCGCACATACGGGTTCTTCTGCTGTGACAGCCAGGCATGATGGGTAATCTGTGACGTTTCGCTCTCTCAAAAGTTGGGCAATTTTGTCCTCATGCGCCAATGAGCAGCTCTCATAGGAAAGAACGAGACCCCGCCTCCGACGCTGTATCCAGTTCTTATTATACATCCATGACTGGAAAACACCGCAAAGACTTCAGCCGACGGCCAAGTAGCACGTACGAACTGCGTGGCAATAACTGTCCTTACTAGCAGGCGGCGGTAGTGTGTATTCGTCATTCAAAAGAGGCAACAACCGGAGACAGACTGCGTGATAACCGAGAAGAAGAAGAAACAGACTGCGTGATATAAAACAAAACCAACCAAATAGCGTGTGTGTTCCATTTTCACTCTACAGCGGAGAAAGCTCCATGGGCTTTCTCCCCAACCTGTGGTTCCAGATGAGAGTTAAATGAAATCTCAGATTTGTCTTCTAATCGTTTTGCCTTGGGGTCCTCACTTCAGTTTAAGCTTCTCAATGCCACTGATTCCCGCTAAGCCCTGAACAGCCATTAGAGTTATTTATTTTAGCCGACGGCCTTTTCCGACACCTCGGGTGGAGGTGTCCCGGCACGGCCCGAAAAGACAACAACGGGTCGGGACACACCCTTGCGTCCCATCACTTGCGTCGGTTTCCCCTGTGACCTAGTCCTTCCACCCAGGGAAGCATGGAGAGACGCAAGGAATACCAACGAGAAGCAAGGGAAATTAGTTTTTAAGAGCATGGGACCCACTGGCCTTGCATAGGAACACACCCTCTTTTTTATTGCATTTAGCACCTCTAATATTTATATAAATAATTGATGGAAAAATTAGCTTTTATTTCTCAGTACCTTCCAGGGTATGTGACCTAATCACTCAAAATCAATGTTGGGTTCAAAGAACTACCTGCCTGCATAGGACACACCTCTTTTTATTGCATTTAACACTCTAAATATTTTTATATTAATATGTGAATGGAACAATTAGTTTATTCTTCAATAACCTTCCAGGTCATGTGACCTAATCACTTAAAAATAATGCTGGGTCAAATAACTACACTGGCTGCATAGGACACACCTCTTTTTATTGCATTTTAAGCACTCTAAATTATTTTAATTAATTAATTTGATGGAAAAATAGCTTATTTCTTCAAGTACATTCCAGGTCCATGTGACCTAAATTCATTAAAAATCAATGTGGGTCAAAGAACTAACACTGGCTGCATAGGACACACCTCTTTTTTTATTGCATTTTAAAACTCTTAAATATTTTTTAATATTAATATGTTGATGGAACAATAAGTTTTATTTCTTCATATTCCCAGGTCATGTGACCCTAATCACTCTAAAAATAAATCTGGGTCCAAAGAACTACACTGGCTCATAGGACCACACCTCTTTTTATTGCATTTAACACTCCTAAATATTTTTTATATTAATATGCTGAATTGGAACAATTAGCTTATTCTTCCAAATACCCTTCCAGGTCATGTGACCTAATACACTTAAAAAATAAATGCATGGGTCAAAGAACTACACTGGCTGCAATAGGACACACCTAATTTGATTGCATTTTAATACTCTAAATATATTAATATTAATATTTTGATGGAACAGATTAGCCTATTGCTTTCAAATACCTTCCAGGTCATGTGACCTTAATCACTCAAAATCAATGTTTTTGGATCAAAGAACTACACTGGCTACAATTGGACACACCTCTTTTTTAAATTGCATTTTAACACCTCTCAAATATTTTTAGATACATTTTTTGATTGAAAAATCAGCTTATGCTTCAATACCTTCCAGGTCATGTGAACCTAATCACTCAAAATCCAATGTTGGATCAAATAGAACTACACTGGCTACATTGGAACACACCTCTTTTATTTGCATTTTTTAACACCTTAAAAAATATAGATACATTTTTTTGATGGAAAAAAGCTTATTGGCTTCATACCTTCCCAGGTCATGTGACCTAATCACTCAAAAATAATGTTGGATCAAAAACTACACCGCTACATTGGATCACACCTTTTAATTGCATTTTAACACTCTAAAATATTTATATTAATTGTTTGGATGGAACAATAGCTTATCTTCAAATTACTTCCAGGTCCATGTGACTAATCACTCAAAAAATAAATGCTGGGTCAAAGAACTAAAACGGCTCAATAGGGAGCACACACTAATTTGTATCGCAATTTTTAATACTCAAATATCATTAAATATTAATATTTTGATGAAAATTAAGCTTATCTTCAGTACTTCCAGGTCATGTGACCAATCAACTAAATAAATGTTTGGGGTTCAAAGAAACTATCACTGGCTGGCATAGGACACCACCTCTTTTTTATTGCATTTTAAACACTCAAATATTTATTAATATGTTGATGGAAACAATTAGTTATTTCTTCAATACCTTTCCAGGTCATGTGACCCTAAATCACTCAAAAAATAAATGCTGGGTCAGAAGAACTACACTGCTGCATAGGACACACCCTCCTTTTATTGCATTTTAACACTCAAATATTTTTATATTAATATGTTGAATGGAACAATTAGTTTATTTCTTCAATACGCTTCCAGGTCATGTGACCAATCACTCCAAAAAATAAATGCCTGGGTTCAAAGAACCTAACTGGCTGGCATAGGACAGCCCCTTTTTATTGCATTTAACAACTCTAAATTTTATATTCAATATGTTTATGGAACAATTAGCTTATTTCTTCAAATACCTTTCCAGGTCATGTGACCTAAATCACGTAAAAATAATGCTGGGTCAAGAACTAACACTGGCTGCATAGGAGCACACCTCTTTGTATGCATTTTTAGGCACCTAAATATTTTATTATTCAATAGTTGATGGAACAATCTAGCTTTATTTCTTTCAATACCTTCCAGGTCATGTGCCTAATCACTCCAAAATAATGCTGGGTCAAAAGAACTACACTGGCCTGCAATAGGACACACCTATTTGTATTGCAATTTAATACTCAAATTATTAAATATTCAATATTTTGATGGAACGATTAGGCTTATTGCTTCAAATACCTTCCAGGTCATGTGAGCCTAATCACTCAAAAATCAATGTTTTGGATCAAGAACTACAAACCTGGCTACATTCGGACACAACCCTGCTTTTTATTGCATTTTTTAACACTAAATATTTTTAGATACATTTGATGGAAAAAATCAGCTTTGCTTCATACCTTCCAAGGTCATGTGAACCTAATCACTCAAAAAATAAATGCTGGAAAGAACTACACGGCTGCATATGGACACACCTCTTTATTGCATTTTAGCATCTAAAATATTTTTAATATATAATTTGATGGAAAAAATTAAGCTTATTCTTCAGTACCTTCCAGGTCATGTGACCTAATCACTCCAATCAATGTTTGGGTCAAGAAACTACACTGCTGCATAGGACAACTCACTTTTTATTGCATTTTAACACTCTAATATTTTTTTATTAATAGTTGAGGAACAATTAGTTTTTATCTTTCAATACCTTCCAGGTCATGTGACTAATCACTCAAAAAATAAATTGCTGGTCAAAAAAGAACTACACTGGCTGCAATAGACAGCACCTCTTTTTATTGGCATTCTTTAACACTCTAATATTTTTATATTAATAAATGTGCAAATGGGACAATTAGCTTATTATCTTCAATACTTCCAAGGCAATGTGACTAAATCAAAACTCAAAAATTAATGCTGGTCAAAGAAGTACACTGGCCTGCATAGGACAACACCTAAACTTTTTAAATTGCATTTTTAATACTCTAAATATATTAATATTATAAATTTGATGGAAAAATGAGCCTTATTGCTTTCAATAATTTCAGGTCATGTGGAACGCTAATCACTCCAAAAATAAAATCTGGGTCAAAGACAACAATGGCTGCAATGGAACAAAAACCTCTTTTTATTGCATTTTAAGCAGCTCTAAATACTTTTTACTATTAATATGTGATGGAACAATTTAGCNATGTGTGCTTTGCTTTGAAAACTACTTAGTGTGCAGAACTGCAGTAAGTAAAGTCAGTCAAAGCATTCAAGTTGGGTTATAACTTTAGATTCAGACTTGATTTCATTTAGATAAAAATTGCACCTTGTGTTGCTGTTAGGCTTGTGACCCTAATTGTAATAGCATCTCACATGTATGTTATGGAGGAAGAGAGAAACTAGATGAGAACATTTAAAATCAAGACTTTACTCTATTATTTGTCATTTTTTAACAATGTGCCATCTGCTGACACACACAGCTCTAATTCCTAAAAAGGTTGGCAGTTATTAGCAGAATTTATGAATTTTATGTGCAACTGACTGAGCTCGCCTGATAAAGAAATGTCCGACTCTTAATTTTGCCAAAATCTTTTATGATAACGTTTCTCTACAATGACTAGGATGAGTACAGTGTTGTTCTAACCTGTATGAGTGTTTGTGTAATCTTCCAACATTAGGACGCAGGCTTACAACAGTTACATGAAGAAACATTTTAACTAGGGCTGCACGATATAAGGAAATGATATGTTCAAGTTGAATGTCCTGATAACGATATAACTTGCGATTAATAAACAGATTAAAGGGTACTGTTATATGTATACATTTAAATTGACTAGACTTGGATCTTAAAGAGCTGCAGAGTTTATTCATAGATAAAACTGAAATCTACACTGTACATTTACTGCCATGTGACTTCTTTACCGCTATTTTTCTTTAAAAACATGCCTAAAACAACAAACGCGTTGTATGCTAACAACATATATATTGTTTTATGATAAATGACAATAATATCTATGGGCCGAACAAGCCTACCTGTGTTTGTCACTCTACTTGCAGGAAGACAAACCCAGGCTGAGCAGAGGGAAGTCTCAGAGAGTAGGGCTTAGTAGTGTCGTTGCTTGTTTGCTCACATTTCGATTACTGCCCAGATCAGGCTGCTGATTGTGTTTACTGACCAAAATGACTTCTTACTGGCCTCGGGCCATCAGACAATCCTTATTGTTGAACAGCGACGGCTGTCGGATTGGCCATAGAGTTAACAACAGGCCCAAATCCGACACAAATATCATCTAAAGACAGAGCGTAATTTAAAATAAGTAACAATTTTGAAAGTGCAATATTGCAGTCTTGTGCACTGTGTTTTTTCCCAGGGCAATGGCGACAAAAAAAGCTATATTGTGCAGCCCTAATGGGAACCTTTGTCCACAGCTGATTTGATTGATGTGCTCTGTTACTGGAAAGATTGTGTATATTTTAAATGAATTATCATCGACAGCCTGCTGAAGTGGATGTAGTTAACCAGTTAAGCCCCAAGCCTGTTTTTCAGGTCTCAGGCTCGAAAATGACATTCCCAGAACAAATGACTATATCTTCACTTCTAAAAGGGGTAAGATAATAATCTTTTTTCTCAAAGCAATGATAAACCTGTGAGTTGGATATAGAAAAAGTCAGAATCAATATAGAATTGTTTTATTTTAAAGTAAATTCAGATTGAACATGTCAATTATAGTGTCCGTCCAAAAAGAACACATTACTTACAGTGAAAAGAAAACCACCCTTGAATGATGGGATCGGAGACTAAAAGCTGTAGGAATCCAAACTAGAACATATAATAAGTACCCTGTATCAAGATTGATGCAAAACAAGTGAAATTTGACCTTTTTAGAGAGGTTTATAAAAAGAACACTTCCATTTGGGTGGATCTTCCATATCTCTGGAACCCATCGGTCGATTTTGATGATTGACACCTCTTTTTAACCGATAGAGCCAATAGAATCGAGAGGGAAGTTCCTAAATCCATCTAAACATTACCATTGGTGAATGAGTGATGCGCAGCCAGCAAGCCCAAAACCGGAAGCTCTCATACACTCTCGTAGTTCTCATAGCAACTATATATGAAAACTCTGTTTTTGCCATAAATATGATGATGGATTATCAGTAATCATTTCAAAGTGACACAGAGACATTGGATTAACCTTCAGCAACGTTTATATGCGTTTTAATGCCATTGAACAAACTTTTGATCAGAAAACAGCAAAGGTAAGACATATTTGCCGTTTTGGCCCCATAAAGCTAAGTTGTCTGGTGTCGCCTTCGCTGCCCTTAGTTTTGGTCGTGGAGTGATGATACTTATACCATTGGAATATGTGGAATCTCAGCTTTCATTTGATATCTTGTTTGTGCAGAACCGATGAAGTATAAAATATTTCTACCGTGAGCATTTTTTTGCTTAGTGCTAATTCAGAGGCTTGGTATTACCCTTGTGTTTCGTTTAGCTAAAAATTGTTAATATTGTCTGATAGCTGAGTTTCTTCCCGTTAAGTGGGTATGACACATTCATAGTTTGTTAAATGTTAAGAAGCCCTCAGACGCTGTTTCTTGCAAGATGTTGCATCATGGGGCTTAACTGGTTAAAGGAAAACTGGACTGGCCCGCTGTGTGCTAACTGGAGGGCCAGGCACACATTATCAAACAGTCAAAGTATTTAAAGAGAACTGAAATGCTACTTAGCCCAGCTCGGTGTAAAGGACGGGAACTATTCAGATTTATGGCAGTAAAGGTCTTTAAGGGCTTTCAGTTCTTCGATTAGTGTCTTGTTTTGGTTCTCCAGGATGGCCACTCGGTTCTCCACACATTTAACATACTCCTTCTTCTTCCTGCGACATTCCCGGGCTGCCTCTCTGTTGGAAGGATAAAACATAGTTTGTCCCTCTGATTAAATTAGGGGGGGATTTAGTGGAATATTTGATTAAATGCATCTACTCCAAACTGACTTCTAGGCCAGCTGGTTATGAAATGTGATATTGGGGCATTTCTGTCACAAGGACAAAGCCATAAATTGAGACCAAACACACAAATACAAAGATTTCCCCATTTTTCATACCTGTTCTTCATGAGGCGGACTACTCGTTTGCGGGTGACCTCCACTGTAGCGCCCTGGATGGGCAGGGTGGGGGACGAAGCCATGACCACCCCTGGGGCGATGGTGCTGGTGGGGGCTGTTCGGAATTGATAGGCCTGCATGTCACCAGAGGCGGCTGAAATGTGTGGTTGTCAGAGAGTAGATGTTAAGTCAAAAGTCAAAGTCAACTTTAATGTCAATCTTTCAGTTTGTGTGTACAGACAGAGATCGAAATAACGTTTCCAACAATCCCGAATACAACAATACAAATATGTATAAAATATGTATATCTTATACACAATCAACAATTATTAAATTGGTTATCTTGGTAAAAATCACTTTTCTTGGAGAATCAATATTTTATAAGCTAGTTTGGATGAGTAACAAAAGTAAAGAAATATATATATTTACAACCAACTACAGAAAATGAAAGAGAATAGAAGTGAAATTAGACTTTTTAGACCATAATAACATAACATAGGTACATTAGAGAGTAATGAGTCGATGTGCTAGTTGCAGCCTTTTTACACACCACTCAGTTAATACTGCCTACCTTGGACCACCACCTGGTTACTGGGAACCAGAATCTGCTGACCGTCGCTGGTCTGAGCGTACTGCAGGATGGTTGCCCCCTGCTGCGCGGCTGATGCGTTGCTCATGGTCAGAGTCTGGATGCCCTGGACTCCATCTGTACCGTTGTTAGCCAGCTGAATGGCTCCACCCTGTGTGATTGCAACTGTGTGTTGAGAGGGGACAAATTAGAGAATTCATTCAATGAAAATCGGTCCCTATGATATGCTCATTGTAAATTCCTAAAAATAAATATTTGGATGAAACTTTTGTCAAGAGGTGTTTAACATTCATCAAAGATGTTGGAAGAAATGCACATTGAGACAATGGGTGAGTAAACAACAAGCTACTTCAATGAAGAAAATAATCAACCTCTTGGACTACAGCAAGAAACCAAATGGCTGAAGCACCGCCCGGATACATCACCACGAGATGCTTTAATTAGGTGTTTAAAGATGTGTTTTTATAGAAGGCAGAAGCACGTTGGCGGACACACAACTTGACATATTTTCAACTTATAAAGTTGTTGTGGCAACAACTTAGCAAACAATTGATAAGTTACACATTTACGCAGGTGCATATGTATACGTATATGCACAGTCTGTCCCTGCAGGTTTACATTTTTCTGGCTAAATTGCTAATATCAAATAAATGAATACACTTTTTAAGACATTGTGTGCTTGTTGGTCAGTGTTTCAACATCAGGAATAATTAGATTTTGTTATAAGAGAGATATAATTCAGTTTATATAGAGCATTTGCTTTTACTCCTCTACAAACCATATATTGTGATATATTTTAACTTTATTAATTTCAATAGAATCAAAAGCCAAAAACGTTGGGTATCACTGCAACAGAGGTAAATCACAAAACATATTATTATAAACGTGGGTGAACCAGTATTTTCAAAGATAATTTTTAAATAGTTTACACGCATTAAAAATACATCCTAAATAATGTTGCCTTAACAGAAAGAAGTAGGGGGCTCCATTGATCCATCACTCACTGTACTGGCCGCTGCTGGTCTGGTAGATGGGTGTGGGCATGGTGACGGTGGTGATTGAAGGTGTTGCAGCAACACATGAATCCTCCTCTGCCTTCTCCTCCTCGATACGAGGGACAGCCGGAGCGTCGGACGAAAGGTCGTTCAGGATTTTCCTGTTTGGACAAACCACCATGGGCCAGTGTTAGTGTGATGCTATGATTTGAGGTGGTTATAACAGACTTTTTATCGACATTTTAAACTCACAATGTTAGTATTGATGGTAATTTCTGTCCCACAAACAAGTAATCTTCATTGTTTTGGGTTTTTAATGAAAAAGAGGGAGGTTATTAATAGAGCACATTGATTTAAGCCCCAGATTGTAAACGCGTAGCTATGTTTGTTGCAGCAGGAATCACAAGTTAACCGTAAAAATGTTCTCTTGCAATGAAGGCAGCTCTAAACGTTTTCTAGATAGAGAGTTAGAAACAGGGAGAAATGAAAAACAGCTTTGGTATGTAACCTGTAAGAAATTAAAAAGAAGCAACCAGAGTTTTTTTATTATTAATAAAGTTTAAATATAGTAAATATAAGGTCCATGTTGTATGGTCAAATGAGCTTTAAAAACCTCAGAACTGACCTGTATGAGGGGCGTCGGGACAGAATCTCTCTGCGTTTCTGAGAGTCGGTCACACTGTCCACTGACTCCTGTGAATCTTCACTCTCTGCTATGGTGGAGATCTGAAACACACAAACAAACCTTCTCACTTAATGTTCTTTATATTGTGGCTTACTTTCAACAGCACATAAAACCAGTGTTGTAGGGGTGTCTGAGTGTTATACCTGCACAGTCTGGATCTGTGGGGACTGGATGACAGACGGCTGAGCGACCTGGATCACACCGTGCACCTGGACCGTCTGTCCGTTGGGAAGCTGGACCAGTGTTACCGTGGGACCTGTTCCTGAGGTGAGGCCCGACGTCATGGTCATCTGAAATTCAGAAGTGATGTCACCATGCATACTGCCATGTGCACTTATTTGTTGCATTTCAAATTGACATTGTTCAACATTTTTGGAAACCAACTGCACTTCCTGAGCAGAAAGGGGCTCCTTCTTCAACACCTAATACGTTTACATCTGCGTTACCTGGGCCAGAGTAGCGATCTGAGCCTGGGTGATGTGCTGGGTCTCCGTCTCAGTCACAGCAGCCTCCGCCCCCTGCTGAACCTCCACTGACTCCATCCTCATCGGTTGAGCTGCGGAGACAGATTTGGAAAAGAGAAGCCGTTAGAACTCAATGTTTGTTTGCAGCAACTCAGAAAACCAAACAAACTCAAAATACAGGCAAACGGAAATAAATCATACCCAACAGCTGTCAAGGGAACATCATTTCTGAGTTAAATCTGTTCCCTTGAAAAAGGTTCATAATAACTCAAACAACTTAAATCTGTGCCAGAAACTTTTTTCTACTGGTTTTGTTCTTTTTTATATAATTGAATTGCTTGTGAGTGTTGTTCTTTGATCTGTATTTGGTGAAATATTTGCTGCTTCAATGAGAAGCTGATATTTATAAATCTGTCAATAACAACAGCTTAAGTTTCTATTATTGTTACACATTTCTGCCACCATTCAGGAACAGGGAAATTGGCTGATCTGTTACACTAATACTCAGTATAAGGCAAGTTCATTTATGTAGCACCTTTCAGCACACGGCAATTCAAAGTGCTTTACAAAATAAAATAAAAGACATTTAAGAATAAATACAGCAGAAACACAGTATAAAATGGCATTTAAAAACAGGCATTTTAAAAAGCAAAGATAATAAAATAAACACTACAGGTATAGAATACATGAATAAAAGCCATACTGCAGTGTGAATATGAACAGCTCAATCAAAAGCGGCGGCAAAAAGATACGTTTTTATTCTGGATTTAAAAGTATTAAGAGTTGCAGCGGACCTGCAGGATTCTGGGAGTTTGTTCCAGATGGTCGGGGCATAATAGCTTAACGCTGCTTCTCCATGTTTAGTTCTTACTCTTGGAACAGAGAGCAGACCCGTCCCAGAAGACCTGAGACTCCTGGATGGTTCATAGTTATGCAGGAGATCGTTAATATAATTTGGTCCTAAACCATTCAGTGCTTTATAAACCAGCAGCAGTATTTACAAATCTATTCTTTGACACACAGGAAGCCAGTGTAAAGACTTCAGAACTGGAGTGATGTGATCCACTTTCTTAGTGTCAGTGAGGACTCGAGCAGCGGCGTTCTGAATCAGCTGCAGATTTCTAATGGATCTTTTAGTGAGACCTGTGAAGACACCATTGCAGTAGTCGAGTCTACTGAAGATAAAAGCATGGACAAGTTTTTCCAAATCCTGCTTTGACATTAGTCTTTTAATCCTAGATATGTTCTTAGGGTGATAGTATGCAGACTTAATAATTGTTGTAATGTGACTGTTAAAATTCAGGTCAGAGTCCATGATTACACCTAGATTTCGTGCTTTATTTGTTGTTTTGAAGTCTGCCGACTGAAGCTCTGCGATTACTTTTATTTGTTCCTCCTTTGCTCCAAAAACAATAATCTCAGTTTTCTTTATGTTCAATTGTAGAAAGTTCCTACTCATCCAGTCATTGATGTGCTCAATGCACTTACTCAGTGTTATAATTGGAGAATAGTCTCCTGGTGACATTTTTATATAAATTTGGGTGTCATCTGCATAGATAGGATAACTTAGGTCGTTGATCATTTGGGCTTGGTCATTTTAAAAGTAGCTCCCTTGCTGAAAAAGTGTGGGCACCCCTGATCTAGATTATGCTTTTTTAAGAGCGGTTTAATGACTGCAGTTTTCAGGGCCTGAGGAAAAACACCCGAGTGGAGAAACTTGTTTACTATGTGAAGTAGATCTGAGGCCAAGCAATGAAAAACAGTTTTGAAAAAGCCTGTAGGTATAATATCAAGGCAGCAGGAGGAGGATTTCAGATGTTGAATAATGTCCTCCAGGTCTTTATCATTTATCAAATGGAATGTCATGATGTTTGAATTGATTTTAAGTGGACACAGGGACAACACATTTGCTGTACCTGACACAGAGGCACTGAATGCTTATCTGATTTTCGTTAGGAGGCAAATTCATTGCAGGCCCTGGTGGATAGAAATTCAGAGGCTACTGACACTGGGGTTTTATAGTGTTCGGAGGAGTGGGCTGCCATTATGTACGGTGCCCGGGCAGCAGTGTAGGAAATGGTGCCTTGGTCAGGGACACCTCGGCAGCACTTGGTCTTTCGGGGACCTTTCGGTTCCCAAGCCAAGTCCCTATTGACTTCGCCACCACCGCCCTATCGTTAAAATACGTAGTATATTCACGTTCTCCTGGCGAGACCTCAAATAATCTTCATAATATCTATCAAACAATAGATCCTACACATCCACTTGACGTAGATTTTAAAAGTACAATATACATTCTCGCTAGAAATCGAATCAAAAAGCATTTTAATGACCAAACTATCCTATGATTTAGGATTTTCCACAAAAAATAAGTCGGGTGACCGCGATGTTTTTTTTTCTCATGCTGGGAAAGTTTGCGATCACGTGACATGGACACTGGTCATTAGAAATTAATGGGACATTTTTTTTTTTTATCAGTGTCACGGTTTGAGACGATTATTTTTGAAGATATTACGTCTTGCCCTGTGGACCAACGTAGCTATTTCACGTTTTTTTGTGAGACTGGGTTAAATAACCTGGTACCAAACGTATGCGAGTCGATCCAACACCATGCTGTGGAAATGAGGCAAAAGGTTAACTTGGAACAATATTCAGTATGAAAATGTTATCTTGTTTCTGTGATCCTGCAGGTGTTGGAGCCAGCCCATATGTTATTAACTGCAACGTCACTATTGACACCCAGGACTTAGCCTTAGGACGCAGCATCGCCACAGCCATGAGGGAGTCGACCACCGGGGGGCTGCCGGGGGTGCAGGTGCTGGCGCTGCCACATGATGGCGCTGTGGAAATCGCATGTAATGTGGAAAGCGTGAAAGGGCGTTACCCTAGCAACATGACTGCAGGAGAACCATGGCCGAGTTTCAGCATCCAGGGCCAGCCCTACTGCCATGCTCCAGCTTCTCTGATCACTGCAAGAGTGGCAGAGCTGGCAGGGAGGCAGGGGATTGGAACAAAGAACACAGCGCTGGTGGGGTTTACCCCCCACGAGTGCAGGGGCCTGGCAGAGTTAGCTCTGTCACAAGGGATTGCTGAGTTCTGGAAAGAGCAGCACAGGATCAGAATGTGAAAATAAATAATTGCCAAAAACAGGAATCCTCATGCTTCTTTGTTTTATGTCATATTAATTTGTTAAGCCCCCCCCCCTCTGTTACCATTGCTAACCCTGTCAAGCTTCCCGTTGATGCATGTTTGCAGTTTAATGTAATGGTGGCAGATTTACCTCTCAAATTCTTAGTTATTGTTTAATCAATCTTTGATCTCACAAAGCTAAATATCTGTTTCTAGCCAATTGTTCATAGCTGATTTTATCATCTGTCAGCTAACACTGTGTCTTCAGAAGGCTTATCAGACATTCCTGTGTCTTATTGCCACTATGGAGAATATTGTGTCATCCTCTAAACACACCTGCTGATCAGTGCCATTCTAATCTGACTCTTGCAGTTGAGGAGATTTGGGTTTTTGTTTAGTTTCTACCAAACCAAGACTAAAAGCCATACATCCCAGCATGTCATCCTCCAGAGTGGAATTTGAATGTGTTTGGCATTTCCTGTTTGGAGCAAATAGGACACTTGTGTTTACTGATGAGTCTCTGCTGATGACTCTTACCATGATGTTCACCATCAACCTTACAATGCATGACTCTATGGAAGTCACCATCTGTGCGTAAAATAGCTATTTTTATCACAAGTCATGAACTGAATCTTCAAGAGGCATCCAGCGTTTGGAACTGTTTAATTTTGTATTGTATATTATTATAGTTTAAATAAAGCAGCTTGTCAATATATATATATACATATATATATATATATATATATATATATGCAGTGTGTGATGCATGTGATGAACCATTAATATCGTGAAGGCGAATTACGCCAGAGGACAGGTCAGGAATGAACTGGAGCGAGATGAATCCACTAATTTCTTACAAAAGGCCAGCACAATGCATTGAATAGCAGCACATCATGCAGTAAGGAGGTATGGATTTGAATCATTAGGCAATAATAATGAGCTATACGGATGGAATACAAAAGCAGGGTCGGAGTACGTTTTTAAAGGGAAAAAAAACACTTAAAGATGATGTTTAATTTAAGCCATATATGCACAGGATATTAGTGATTCTTGAGCCAATAACTAGGCAGTTATTGGCTCAAGAATCACTAATATCCTGTGCATATATGGCTTAAATTAAACATCATCTTTAAGTGTTTTTTTTCCCTTTAAAAACGTACTCCGACCCNTTTTATTCATTGTATTGTATACCTGGTGTTTAATTTTATATTCTTGCCTTTTTAAAATGCCTGTTTTTAATGCCATTATACTGTGTTTCTGCTGTATTTATCTTAAATGTCTTTTATTTTATTTTTAAGCACTCTTGAATTGCCGATGTGTGAAGGTGCTCCATAAATGATACTTGCCTTATACTGAGTATTCGTTAACAGATCAGCCATTTCCCTGTTCCTGAATGGGGTGGCAGAATGGTAACAAATAGAAATTAAAGCTGTTGTTATTGACAGATTTATTAATATCAGCTTCTCATTGAAGCAGCAAATATTTCACCCAAATACAGATCAAAGAACAACACTCACAGCATTCAATTATATTAAAAGAACAAAACCAGTAGGAAAAAAGTTTCTGGCACAGATTTAAGTTGATTTGAGTCTATTATCCGACCTTTTTCAAGGGCAACAGATTTACCTCAGAAATGATGTTCCATTTGACAAGCTTGTATGATTTATTTCCGGTTGCCGTATTTTGAGTTTGTTTCTAGTGGTTTTCTGAGTTGCTGCAAACAAACATTGCAGTTCTACCGGGCTTCTCTTTTCCAAATCTGTCTCTCCGCAGGCCATCAACGCGATGAGGATGGAGGTCAGTGAGAGGTTCAGCAAGGGGGCGGAGGCTGCTGTGGACTGGAACGGAGACCCAGCACATCACCCAGGCTCAGATCGCTACCTCTGGCCCAGGTAACGCAGGTGTAAAACGTTTAAGGTGTTGAAGAAGGAGCCCCTTTCTGCTCAGGAAAGTGCAGTTGAGTTTCCAAAATGTTGAACAATGTCAATTTGAAATGCAACAATAAAGTGCCATGGCAGTATGCATGGTGACATCACTTCTGATTTCAGATGGACCATGACGTACGGTCTCCCTCAGGGAACAGGTCCCACCGGTAACACTGGTCCAGGGGCTTCCCAACGGACAGACGTCCAGGTGCACGTGTGTGATCCAGGTCGGCTCCGCGTCTGGTCATCCTAGTCCCCCACAGATCCAGCTGTGCAGGTATACACCTCAGACACCCCTACCAACACTGCGTTTTATGTGCTGTTGAAAGTAAGCCACAATTAAGAACATTAAGTGGAGAGCGTTTGTTTGTGTGTTTCGATCTCCACCATAGCAGAGAGTGAAGATTCACAGGAGTCAGTGGACAGTGTTGGGACGACTCTCAGAACGCAGAGAGATTCTGTCCCGCGCCCCTCATACAGCGTCAGTTCTGAGGTTTTAAAGTCTTTGGACCATCAACATGGACCTTTTATTACTATATTTAAACTTTAT